>NC_041385.1:257333962-257338178 GCF_002162155.2 Triticum dicoccoides
GAAAGACTGAAGGGGTTCCGCACGAATGGAATTGATGCTCGAAACAGACTCAAGATCCGGGAAGAAGAGGGTGGGAGGGCGGGAAAACAAAGGAAACTTGGAAGGGGAACCGACGAATAACTTCAAGAGGAAACACCGGTTGAAATAATTGAGGAAAGAAAAGCAAAGACTTCGCACGAGTAGGAAGGATACTCGATTACGAACTCCGGTTCCGAGAAGAAGAAGGGAGGGCGGGTGGGAAAAGAAAACAACTGAGGATTGAACTCAAAGATGAAGAGACTCGAGTCAACTTGACGAGAAATGCACCGGATGAAAAGAGCTGAGGAACAAAGATCGGAAAACCAACTGCGTGAACCTAAAGAAAAATTTGAAGGGGAAGAGGAGTAGTTCAAAACACCTACGTCAATATTCCTCAACAGAGCGACAAAGAGGCTGAGGAGTAAAAAGAATTCCTACTCTCCGATATAACTAGACTCCAAAAACAGTTTTCTTCTAGACTCAACAACGGCCAAACTACACGATCAATCAAGGGGGCTCCTAGGGTCGGTCGAGGCTCTGATACCAACTTGTCACGCCCAATATGCGACCCTATCCAAAAGGAACTCGAAGGTCCCACAAAGGATAGACCCACATATTGAAACGCTTTTGCAAGGTGGATATCATTACATCAACATTACATAATAGATGGGGATACATACAAAAGGCATACAATGCCACACGAATACAACAATACAACATACAAGAACAACATCCGACTACGGATGAATCATAAACAGAAACTCAAACAATATCCACCCTGCTAGCCCAGGCTGCCGACCTGGAACCTATCCCCTGATCGAAGAAGAAGCAGAGGCAGAACTCCAAAACAAGCAATCATCGCTCTCGCGTCATGATCATCGCATAACCTGCACCTGCAACTGTTGTTGTAGTAATCTGTGAGCCACGAGGACTCAGCAATCCCATTACCATGGGTATCAAGACTAGCAAAGCTGAATGGGAAAGGAAGGGGTAAAGTGGTGAGGTTGCAGCAGCGACTAAGCATATATGGTGGCTAACCAACGCAAATAAGAGCGAGAAGAGAACAAGCGGAACGGTCGTGAAGCTAGCAATGATCAAGAGGTGATCCTGAACACCTACTTACGTCAAACATAACACAGAAACCGTGTTCACTTCCCGGACTCCGCCGAGAAGAGACCATCACGGCTACACACACGGTTGATGCGTTTTAGTTCGGATCTGGTGTCAAGTTATGTACAACCGGACATTAACAAATTCCCATCTGCCACATAACCGCGGGCACGGCTCTCGTAAGTTTATACCCTGCAGGGGTGTCCCAACTTAGCCCATGACAAGCTCTCGCGATCAACGAAGGAATAGACCTTCTCCCAGGAAGACCCGATCAGTCTCGGAATCCCGGTTTACAAGACATTTCGACAATGGTAAAACAAGACCAACAAAGCCGCCCGATGCGCCGACAATCCCGATAGGAGCTGCACATATCTCGTTCTCAGGGCAACACCGGATAAGTCAAGCTACGAGTAAAACCAGACTTCGCGTTTCCCCGAGGTGGCCCCGCAGGCTGCTCAGTTCGGACCAACACTTAGACAAGCACTGGCCCGGGGGGGGGGGCTAAAATAAAGATGACCCTTGGGTTAATTACTCCCAAGGGAAAAGGTAGGTGGTGGTGAGGCAAATGGTAAAACCAAGGTTGGGCCTTGCTGGACAAGTTTTATTCAAAGCGAACTGTCAGGGGGGTCCCATAAATCACCCGACCGCGTTAGGAACGCAAAATCCGGGAACATAACATCGGTATGACGGAAACTACGGCGGTAAGAGTGGAACAAAACACCAGGCATAAGGCCGAGCCTTCCACCCTTTACCAAGTATATAGATGCATTAATAATATAAGAGATATTGTGATATCCCAACCAAAATCCTGTCCACCATGGAGAAATCTTCAACTTCACCTGCAACTAGCAACGCTATAAGAAGGGCTGAGCAAAGCGGTAACATAGCCAAACAATGGTTTGCTAGGAATGGTGTCAAAGGTTAGAGGTTCATGGCAATTTGGGATGGCTTGATGAGCAAAAGATAGGTAACGCAGCATAGCGATAGAACGAAGCAACTAGCATAGCAATGATAGTAGTGAGATCTAGGGTAGCGGTCATCTTGCCTGAAATCCCGCAAGGAAGAAGAACGAGTCCATGAAGAAGATGAAGCCACGAAGACGAACCACACGTAGACGAACGCATCCTCACGATCGCAACGAAACGAGAACTATCGAGAAGAAGCACACAACATGGTAAACACACCACACATGAACAAGACATGATGCACAACACGCATGATGCATGACAACGCTAAATGGAGCTACTCATGGCAAGAGATGATGCAAACAAGAACAACACATCAAGGCAAGTTTAAATGAGGCCGGGAACAACATATAACAATTCCGGTAAATCCTCATATGCATATTTCGAAATTGGTCCAGAACTGAATAAACCTTATGTTCAAGTTGTTAAACAGCAAGTTAAAGATCTCCAAGATGATCTACATGAAATTCTCGTCAAGTTACATATAAAGTTCATTAGATTTGGAGCTACGGCCTAGAAGATATGAGCAAAACAAGTCAAACATGGCATTGATGCAAAATGCACCCAAACATCAAGCAAACACACCAAAACAAGGATGCAACATGGTAATATGAAGCTACATGCAAAATCAAGCAAGTTTCATATAGAGCACACCCAAAACGGAGCAAAGGTTCAACACACACACACTATACAAGTCATAACAACAATCTGTCCAAAACAGCAACTAGGCATATTGCAAGCATCAAAACAACATGCTACAGCACCCCAACATAATAACAAAAGGCATGGGCATGAAGTACTGGTAAAGCATAACAAAACATGAACACTGAGCTATCTCCAGAAAAGACTAGAACATGCTACAAAACACATGGTAAGATTGCAAATAATAACAGTTTCAGACTTATTAGGAAATAACATCAGGTTGCAATATTTAGAGCTATCAAACAACATGTTACCAGAATTTATCATGGCAAGCAAAGGCATGGCATGAATCTACTAATTTCATAGAACAACAGTCCCTTACTGACGATGAGCCAAAAAGGATCAGAAAATATGATGGCACCCATGTAAACATGGCAAGTTATATTACAGATTCTTACATGGCAGGAACAACAATAAGTAGGCATGTTGGTGAGCTTGAACCACTCACCACAGAGCAATAAATGGCATGGCAAGGCAACCAACAGTAAGAAGACATGTTTATGAAGCTAAGCATGGCAAGAGCAAGTTCATAGGGTGCATGGATCACTAGGAAAACACATGGAAACTAGTGAACTTAATGTTAACAGGCTGACAGCAACATCATTTAGCAAACTTTAGGGCAAGATAACAACATGTTCCAGCAGGCTATAATTGCAACCAAGGGCATGAATGGATAGAGAAAGACATGTAGATCAAAACATGTTTATAGGACATCTCCAGATTATGCATAGAATGATTTGTAGAAGCATGTCAACATAGCAACAAAATATAACAGAATCTGTTAGGAAAACAGCAACAGCAACTACCATACTTAACAAGCTTGATGCACTCAGCACACAACTCACAAAAATACATGGTATACACCCCTGGAAAGATGTCATGGCATAGATCAAAACACATGTAGACATCAACCTCATAGGATGCACACATCAATCATGGCAAAAATGATAAATGAGCAAGTTATAACAGTTTCAGCAGATTAACAGCAACATGCACTCTTCCAACAGCATTTAGGGCATCAAGATGAGCTCAAATGAAAATAATGCAATGGAATGAAATGAAGTACTCGTCTATACAAACAATTTGACATATTACACGCACGAAATGGAGCTACGGATGCAGAGATACAGCAGGATGAACATGGCATGATAATAACATCAGAAAATGACAGTGGAAAAAATCAACCTCGCGGGGGTCAACGCGGATCGGGTCGGGACAAAGTGGATCCGGGCGCGGGCCCGCGGATCGGGTCGGGGCGGACCCGGACTGTAGCGGCGGCGGCGGCGCGGGGCTCCGGCGAGGTCGGAGGAGGCCGGGGAACCGACGGCGGGGCGGCCCCGGACCGGATCCGGCCAGCGGCGGGCGCGGGCGACGGCTGGAGGCGGGGCGCCAGCGGAGGCGCGCGGCCATGGCGAGGCGCG
>NC_041385.1:257338495-257366807 GCF_002162155.2 Triticum dicoccoides
GGAGGCGACGCGCGGCGGCGGGGCAGCGGGCGCGCCGGCGAGCGGCGGGCGAGGCGGCGGGGCAGGCGAGCGAGGCGGGCGACGGCGGGGCCGGCTCGGGCCGGGCGGCGGCGCATGCGAGCCGGGAGGCGGCGCGGACGGGCTCGCGCGGGCCCGATCCGGGTCCCGCGGGCCGGCGGCGGCGGTGGGAGGAGAGAGAGGGTGAGGTGGCGGCGCGCGGTTGGACGAGGGTGGCGGCGGGGTGACGTGGCGCGACGCCATTGGCCGGAGCGAGGTGGCCGGTGGACATGTCCGGCGGGGTCCGGACGTGTCCGGCTGCGGGAGGAGGACGAAGGCTAGGGTTGGACTGCGGAAATTTCGGGGGAGGCCACATATTTATAGGTAGGGGGAGCTAGGAGAGTCCAAATGAGGAGCGGTTTTCGGCCACGCGATCTTGATCGAACGACCGAGAGCATGGAGGTGACTTAGATGGGTTTTGGGCCACTTTGGAAGGGGTGTTGGGCTGCAAACAAAAGAGGCATTTACGGTTACCCGGTTAACCGTTGGAGTATCAAACGACCTCCAAATGGCACGAAACTTGACAGGCGGTCTACCGGTGCTATACCAAGGACGCTTGGCAAACCTCGGGCCATTCCGAGAAAGTTTAATACCCGCTCACAACGAGAGACAAAAAGGGGACGCCGGGTGAGATAGGAGTGCCGGATTGCAAAACGGACAACGGGGAAAATGCTCGGATCCATGAGACAAACACGTATGCAAAATGAGATGCACATGATGACATGATATGAAATGCATATGATGACATGGCAAAGTGCAACACGCAAGCAAATGACATGGCAACGACGACAAATATCTGGCAGACACCTGGCACATCGAATCCGGAGCGTTACATTGATCCTGAGGTGAATATTTGAGTTATGATTTTGGCCTTCATTTAAAACAATGTGGAATAGTTTCACAACTCATGCCACCTAGAACACCACAGCGTAATGGTGTGTCTGAACGTCATAACCGTACTTTATTAGATATGGTGCGATCTATGATGTCTCTTACCGATTTGCCACTATCGTTTTGGGGTTATGCATTAAAGACCACTGCATTCACGTTAAATAGGGCACCGTGAAAATCTTTTGAGACGACACCGTATGAACTGTGGTTTGGCAATAAACCTAAGCTTTTGTTTCTTAAAGTTTGGGGATGCGATGCTTATGTCAAAAGGCTTCAGCCTGATAAGCTCGAACCCAAATTAGAGAAGTGTGTCATCATACGATACCCTAAGGAAACAATTGGGTACACCTTTTACCACAGATATGAAGGCAAGATCTTTGTTGCCAAGAATGGAACCTTTCTAGAGAAGGAGTTTCTCTCGAAAGAAGTGAGTGGGAGGAAAGCAAAACTTGATGAGGTAATTGTACCTTCTCTCAATTTGGAAAGTAGCTCGTCCGAGAAATCCGTTCCCGTGATGCCTAGACCAACTAGAGAGGAAGCTAATGATAATGATCATGAAACTTTAGATCAAGTTACTACAGAACCTCGTAGGTCAACCAGAGCACGATACACACCAGAGTGGTACGGCTATCCTGTTCTGGAAGTCATGTTGCTTGACCATGACGAACCTACGAACTATGAAGAAGCTATGAGCCAGATTCCGATAAATGGCTCGAGGCCATGAAATATGAGATAGGATCCATGTATGAGAACAAAGTATGTACTTTGGAGGATTTGCCCGATGATCGGCGACCCATAGAGAATAAATGGATATTCAAGAACAAGACTGACGCTGATGGTAGTGTTACTGTCTATAAAGCTCGACTTGTCGCAAAAGGTTTTCGACAAGTTCAGGGAGTTGACTACGATGAAACTTTCTCACCCGTGGCGATGCTTGAGTCTGTCTGAATCATGTTAGCAATTGCCGCATTTTATGATTATGAAATCTGGCAAATGGACGTCAAAATTGCATTCCTTAATGGATTTCTTAAAGAAGAGTTGTATATGATGCAACCCAAAGGTTTTGCTGATCCTAAAGTTGCTAACTAAAGGAAATATGCCATAGAGGCAATAATAAAGATGTTATTTATATTTCCTTATATCATGATAAATGTTTATTATTCATGCTAGAATTGTATTAACTGGAAACTTAGTACATGTGTGAATACATAGACAAAACATAGTGTCCCTAGTATGCCTCTACTTAAATAGCTCGTTAATCAAAGATGGTTATGTTTCCTAACCATAGACATGTGTTGTCATTTGATGAATGGGATCACATCATTAGGAGAATGATGTGATGGACAAGACCCATCCATTAGCCTAGCATTATGATCATTACAGTTTCATTGCTACTGCTTTCTTCATGGCTTATACACGTTCCTCAAACTATGAGATTATGCAACTCCCGAATACCAGAGGAACACCTTGTGTGCTATCAAACGTCACAACGTAACTAGGTGATTATAAACATGCTCTACAGGTGTCTCCGAAGGTGTTTGTTGGGTTGGCATAAATCAAGATTAGGATTTGTCGCTCCATGTATCGGAGAGGTATCTTTGGACCCTCTCGGTAATGCTCATCACTATAAGCCTTGCAAGCAATGTGACTAATGAGTTAGTTGCGGGATGAAGCATTATGAAACGAGTAAAGAGACTTGCCGGGAATGAGATTGAACTAGGTATGACGATACCGACGATCGAATCTCGGGCAAGTAACATACCGATGACAAAGGGAACAACGTATGTTGTTATGCGGTTTGACCCATAAAGATCTTTGTAGAATATGTAGGAACCAATATGAGCATCCAGGTTCTGCTATTGGTTATTGACCGGAGATGAGTCTCGGTCATGTCTACATAGTTCTCGAACCCATAGGGTCCGCACGCTTAACATTCGATGACGATATGTATTATGATTTATGTGTTTTTGATGACCAAAGTTTGTTCGGAGACCCGGATAAGATCACGGACATGACGAGGACTCTTGAAATGGTCGAGAGATAAGGATTGATATATTGGACGGCTATATTCGGACACCAGAAGTGTTCTAGAGAAGTTTCGGATAAAACCGGAGTGCCGGAGGGTTATCGGAACCCCTGGTGGTACTAGTGGGCCTCGATGGGCCTTAGTGGAGAGAGAGAGGGGCGGCCAGGGCAGGCCGTGCGCCCCCTTCCCCTTGGGTCCTAATTGGATTAGGAGGGGGCGTCCCCTTTCCTTGTCCCTCTCCCTCTCCTTCCTTCCCATCTCTCCCTCTTGGTGGAAACCTACTAGGACTTGGAGTCCTAGTAGGATTCCCCTCTTGGGGCGCGCCTACAGGGGCCGGCTGGCCTCCCCCTTGCTCCTTTATATATGGGGGCAAGGGGAACCCTAGGACACACAAGTTTCTCTTAACCGTGTGCGGTGCCCCCCTCCACAGTTACACACCTCGATCATACCATCGTAGAGCTTAGGTTAAGCCATGCGCCGGTAGCATCATCATCACCGTCGCCACGCTGTCGTGCTGAAGGAACTCACCCTCGTCCTCAACTGGATCAAGAGCACAAGGGACGTCATCGAGTTGAATGTGTGCTGAACGTGGAGGTGTTGTACATTTGGTACTTGGATCGGTTGGATCACGAAGAAGTTTGACTACATCAACCGCATTATTGAAACGCTTCCGCTTTCGGTCTACGAGGGTACGTGGACACACTCTCCCCTCTCGTTGCTATGCATATCCTAGATAGATCTTGCGTGATCGTAGGATTTTTTTTGAAATTACCGTGTTCCCTAACAGTGGCATCCGAGCTAGGTCTATGTGTAGATGTTTTATGCACGAGTACAACACAATGAGTTGTGGGCGATAATAGTCATACTGCTTACCACCAACGTCTTACTTTGATTCGGCGGTATTGTTGGATGAAGCGGCTGAGGGAGTCCTGGACTAAGGGATCCTCGGACAGCCGGACTATATACTTTGGCTGGACTGTTGGACTACGAAGGTACAAGATTGAAGACTTCGTCCCGTGTCCGAATGGGACTCTCCCTTGTGTGGAAGGCAAGCTTGGCAACTCGGATATATAGATCCCCTTCTCTGTAACCGACTCTGTCCCTCTTTGTAAAGAGGACGAATATCAAGCGTCCCCCGCGTGACCATTTGGGACTTGCCTAAAATTGAGGAGTCATATTAAACAAACACGGTTGGGTTACCCACATCTGTATTGGTGAGAATCCCGTGATAAGGGGGACAAGATCTCTGCTTCGACAAGATGCGCCAATAAAACCGCCTCGCATCACGTGTAGTGGCTGGTTGTGAGAAACGGTTCGAATAAAGACCGGGCCGTGGCATGATGTCATAAAAGACTATCAGCAGACCAGATCTTGGAATATTGTACTCTCTACGGTGGTATGTGGAATTTGTTTTGCAGAGCCGGACAGGATCCTTGTGTTTGAAATCTTCTATGGAGTATTCGGAGAAGGAACCCGCCTTGCAATGCCGAAGACAATCTACGCACCAGACTCATCGTCATTGAAGCCTGGTTCAGGGGCTACTGAGGGAGTCCTGGACTAAGGGGTCCTCGGACAGCCGGACTATATACTTTGGCCGGACTGTTGGACTATGAAGATACAAGATTAAAGACTTCGTCCCGTGTACGGATGGGACTCTCCTTTGCGTGGAAGGCAAGCTTGGCAATTCGGATATGTAGATCCCCTTCTCTGTAACCGACTCCGTGTAACCCTGTCCCCCTCCGGTGTCTATATAAACCGGAGGGTTTAGTCCGTAGGACAACAACAATCATAATCATAGGCTAGCTTCTAGGGTTTAGCCTCTACGATCTCGTGGTAGATCAACTCTTGTAATACTCATATCATCAAGATCAATCAAGCAGGAAGTAGGGTATTACCTCCATCGAGAGGGCCCGAACCTGGGTAAAACATCGTGTCCCCTGCCTCCTGTTACCATTAGCCTTAGACGCACAGTTCGGGACACCCTACCTGAGATCCGCTGGTTTTGACACCGACATTGGTGCTTTCATTAAGAGTTCCACTGTGTCGTCGCAGTAAGGCTTGATGGATCCTTCAATCATATTCAACGATGCGGTCCAAGGGGAGGTTTTCCTTCCCAGACAGAACTTCGTATTCGGCAGCTTCGTACTGCGGGCCAACTCGCTTGGCCATCTGGAGCAGATCGATAGCTACGCCCCTGGCCATCAGGTCAGGTTTGGAAGCTTGAACTATACTGCCGACATCCGCGGAGACTTGATCTTCAACGGATTCGAGCCCATGTCAGGCACGCCAGACGGTCACGACGGGCATGACTTTGATCTGCCATCGGACACTATTCGAGAGATTGCACCTGCGGCGGTGCCGGGAATCAAACCGGAGCAGATCGTGCCCTCCGAGGACGGGTGGATGCACCCCGCCACAAAGGCCGCGCACTCATCGGCGTTAGAGGCGAACAGTGATCCCACCTCCTGTGAGGGTGGTGTCATCGGACCCTCGGACTCGTCTCCGGCTACAGGATCCGAACCGCGTGCGTCCGTGCCGATCGAATCTGATTGGGCACCGGTCATGGAGTTCACCGCCGCGGATATTTTTCAGCACTTGCCCTTGGGTGATGTGCTGAACTCACTAAGGTCTCTTTCCTTGTCGAGAGATTCTTGGCCGAACTATGTTCGGCTCGAGTGGGAGGCGGAGGACGAAGAAATTTGTTTCCCATGCACCACCCACTTAATAGCCACTGTCGATGACTTTACCGACGTGCTTGACTTCAACTACGAAGACATCGACGGTATGGACGACGATGCAGGAGAAGAACAGGAACCACCGCCTATAGGGCGCTGGACTGCCACCTCATCATACGATATATATATGGTGGACACACCAAAAGAAGGCGATGGTTACGACACAACGAAGGATACTCCCCTCAATAAACCACCAAAGTGGCGCCGTAAGCGCCGCTCTAAATCCTGCCATAGTAAAAACAGCGACCACAGTGCAAGAAATAATAATACCCCGGTGGACTCCAAAGGAAACAACGACCCCATGGACCCAGCGATGGAGTAGGATGAGCCAGGGGACGACAAAAATAGTCTGGAGTCGATGTCAGATGACGCCGATCCCGAGGGTAAAATTCACCAACCTGTCTCCGGAGAGGAGAACAGCCCGGACGATGACGCACTCATCATCCCAGAAAAACTCTTGGAACAAGAGAACCTCCACAGAAGGCTTATTGCCACCGCGAGGAGCCTAAAGAAGCAGAAGCAAAGGCTTAAGGCCGCGCAGGATACGCTCAACCACAGGTGGAACAAAGTGCTCGACACAGAAGAAAAATACGGCGGCGATCGTCACACAAAGAGCTATTCAAAGCGCAAGCTGCTGCCCGAATTCGACGACGAGGCCATAGAGCCCATTCAGCCGAAAACGACCGATCAGCCAGACCGACCACCCCGTGGCCATGACAAGACGGCTAATGATGCCACACACATATCAGCACACGATTTACGTGAGCTCCTGGACAAAAAGTCCGGTATGGCCAGATCCATCTACGGATCTAGGAAGCGCGCTTCGGCACAGGATCAGAGCTACCGAAACAATCACATTGATCGAATACCAGCTAGGAATCAGCACCGAACACAACAACCGTCGACAGCATGCCACGACACGTCCAAATACAGGGGTGCCGCACACCCCCTATGCTTCACCAATGAGGTGCTGGACCATGAATTTCCAGAAGGATTTAAACCCGTGAATATAGAGGCATACGACGAAACGACAGACCCTGGGGTCTGGATTGAGGACTTTATCCTTCATATCCACATGGCTCGCGGAGATGATCTCCACACCATTAAATACCTACCCCTCAAATTGAAAGGACCAGCTCGGCACTGGTTGAAAAGCCTTCCTCAAAAATCAATTGGAAGTTGGGAAGAACTTGCGGGTGCGTTTAGGGCCAATTTTCAAGGGACCTATGTCCGACCTCCGGACGCAGACAACCTAAGTCATATAATTCAACAGCCTGGAGAGTCAGCCCGAAAACTCTGGAACAGATTTCTTACTAAGAAGAATAAAATAGTCGATTGCCCGGACGTCGAAGCCTTAGCGGCCTTCAAACACAGTATCCGGGACGAATGGCTTGCGAGACACCTCGGCCAAGAAAAGCTGAGAACAATGGAAGCCTTAACAAGCCTTATGACCCGCTTTTGCACGGGCGAGGACAGCTGGCTGGCCCGTAGCGGCACCAGCGACCCAGGCACATCCGAAGTCAGGGATGGCAATGGGAAGCCGCGACGCAACAAAAACAAGCGTCGAAACAATGATGGGAGCCCGGAGAATACGACGGTCAATGCCGGATTCAGGGGCTCTCGACCCGGTCAACAGAAGAAGCCATTTAAAGGCAGCAGAGATGGACCATCCAGCCTAAACAGGATTCTAGACAAATTATGTCAGATTCACGGCACCCCCAAAAAACCTGCAAATCACACCCACAGAGAATGTTGGGTTTTCAAGCAGGCCGACAAGGTAAACGCCGAACACAAGGGGAGGGAGATGCCAAGTGAAGACGAGGATGAGCCTCGCCAGCCGAACACTGGAGGACAGAAAAAATTCCCACCAAAAGTCAAAACAGTGAATATGATTTACGCAACTCACATTCCAAAGAGTAGGCGCAAATGCGAACTCCGAGACGTATGCGCTATGGAGCCCATCGCCCCCAAATTCAATCCCTGGTCGGCCTGCCCGATCACCTTTGATCGCAGGGATCATCCGACTAGTATCCGGCACGGAGGATCGGCTGCCTTGGTACTCGACCCAATAATTGATGGATACCATCTCACCCGAGTCCTTATGGACGGCGGCAGTAGTCTAAACCTGGTATACTAGGACACTGTCCGCAAAATGGGGATAGACACATCAAGAATCAGCCTAAGCAACACTACCTTTAAGGGAGTGATACCAGGCGTCGAGGCCCACTATACAGGCTCTCTAGTACTAGAGGTTGTATTCGGTTCTCCCGACAACTTCAGAAGCGAGGAACTGCTACGTCTCGAGCTTGCGTTGGTTTTCCCCGAAGAGGAAGGGATGATGCAGCACAGTAGCATAAGTATTTCCCTCAGTTTTTGAGAACCAAGGTATCAATCCAGTAGGAGGTCACGCACAAGTCCCTCGTACCTGCACAACACGATAGCAACTCGCAACCAACGGTTAGAGGTTGTCAATCCCTTCACGGTCACTTACGAGAGTGAGATCTGATAGAGATAATATTTTTGGTGTTTTTGATAGATAGATGCAAAGTAAAAAGTAAAGGCAAAGTAAAAACAAAGCAAGTAAATAAAGTGATATAGATTGATATGATGAGAATAGACCCGGGGGCCATAGGTTTCACTAGTGGCTTCTCTCAAGAGCATAAGTATTCTACGGTGGGTGAACAAATTACTGTTGAGCAATTGACAGAATTGAGCATAGTTATGAGTCTATCTAGGCAATGATCATGTATATAGGCATCACGTCTGTGACAAGTAGATCGAAACGATTCTGCATCTACTACTATTACTCCACTCATCGACCGCTATCCAGCATGCATCTAGAGTATTAAGTTAAAAACAGAGTAACGCTTTAAGCAAGATGACATGATGTAGAGGGATAAATTCATGCAATATGATAAAAACCCCATCTTGTTATCCTTGATGGCAACAATACAATATGTGCCTTGCAACTCTTTCTGTCACTGAGTAAGGACACCACAAGATTGAACCCAAAGCCATGCACTTCTCCCATTGCAAGAACTACCAATCTAGTTGGCCAAACCAAACGGATAATTCGAAGAGACTTGCAAAGATAACTCAATCATACATAAAAGAATTCAGAGAAGAATCAAATATTTTCCATAGATAATACTGGATCATAAACCCACAATTCATCGGTCTCAACAAACACACCGCAAAAAGAAGATTACATCGAATAGATCTCCACAAGAGAGGGGAGAACGTTGTATTGAGATCCAAAAAGAGAGAAGAAGCCATCTAGCTACTAGCTATGGACCCGAAGATCTGAAGTAAACTACTCACACTTTATCGGAGGGGCTATGGTGATGATGTAGAAGCCCTCCATGGTGGATGCCCCCTCCGGCGGAGCTCCGAAACAGGCCCCAAGATGGGATCTCATGGATACACAAGGTTGCGGCGGTGGAATTAGGTTTTTGGCTCCTGTTCTTATCATACGGGGATACGTAGGTATATATAGGAGGAAGGAGTACGTCGGTGGAGCTCCGACGGGCCCACGAGGTAGGGAGCGCGCCCTCCACCCTCGTGACCGCCTCGTGGCTTTCTTGATGGAGGGTCCAAGTCTCCTGGGTCTTATCTGATGAGTAAATCACATTCCCGAAGGTTTCATTCTGTTTGGACTCCGTTTGATATTCTGTTTCTTCGAAATACTGAAAAAGGCAAAAAACAGGAATTCTGGGTTGGGCCTCCGGTTAATAGGTTAGTCCCAAAAATAATATAAAAGTGGAAAATAAAGCCCATTATAGTCCAAAACAGTAGATAAAGTAGCATGGAGCAATCAAAAATTATAGATACGTTGGAGACGTATCAAGCATCCCCAAGCTTAATTCCTGCTTGTCCTCGAGTAGGTAAATGATAAAAAAAGAAATTTTGATGCGGAGTGATACTTTGGCATAATTTCAATGTAAATCTTCTTAATCATGGTATGAATATTCAGATCCGAAAGATTCAAGACAAAAGTTCATATTGACACAAAAATAATAATACTTCAAGCATACTAATCAAAGCAATCATGTCTTCTCAAAATATGCAAAAGAAAGTTCATCCCTAAAAAAATCATATAGTTAGGCTATGCTTCATTTTCGTCACACAAAGATGTTTCCAACTTCTATACCCCCGATGACAAGCCAAGCAATTGTTTCATACTTAAATAATCTCAAACTTTTTCA
The DNA here is from genome assembly GCF_002162155.2 of Triticum dicoccoides. Lineage (NCBI taxonomy): Eukaryota > Viridiplantae > Streptophyta > Magnoliopsida > Poales > Poaceae > Triticum > Triticum dicoccoides. The sequence goes on from NC_041385.1 coordinate 257,348,410, forward strand.
ACCTTCACGCAATACATGAGCGTGAGCCATGGATATAGCACTATGGGTGGAATAGAATATGATGATGGGGATTGTGTGGACAAGACAAAAAAGGAGAAAGTCTCACATCAACGAGGCTAATCAATGAGCTATGGAGATGCCCATCGATTGATGTTAATGCAAGGAGTAGGGATTGCCATGCAACGGATGCACTAGAGCTATGAATGCTCAACAAAAGAAAACTAGTGGGTGTGCATCCAACTTGCTTGCTCATGAAGACCTAGGGCATTTGAGGAAGCCCATCGTAGGAATATACAAGCCAAGTTCTATAATGAAAAATTCCCACTAGTATAAAAAGACAACTTATGAGACTCACTATATGAAAAACATGGTGCTACTTTGAAGCATAATATATGAGACTCACTATATGAAGAACAAGGTGCTACTTGGAAGCACAAGTGTGGAAAAAAAGATAGTAGCATTTCCCTTTTTATTTTATTTTTTTAATTTTTTTGGGCCTTCCTTTTTTTGGCCTTTTTTTTATTTTGGCAATGCTCTAATGATGATCATCACACTTTCATTACAACATATGAATTACAACTCGATACTAGAACAAGATATGACTCTATATGAATGCCTCCGGTGGTGTACCGGGATGGTGCAATGAATCAAGAGTGACGTGTATGAAAAATAATGCATGGTGGCTTTGCCACAAATACGATGTCAACTACAAGATCATGCAATGGCAATATGACAAAAGTAATGCATGTCACGATGATGATGGTGGAAGTTGCATGGCAATATATCTCGTAATGGCTATGGAAATGCCATGATAGGTAGGTATGGTGGCTGTTTTGGGGAAGATAATAGGAGGTTTATGTGTGATAGAGCATATCGTATCACGGGGTTTGGATGCACCGGCGAAGTTTGCACCAACTCTCAAGGTGAGAAAGGGCAATGCACGGTACCTAAGAGGCTAGCAAAGGCAGAAAGGTAAAAGTGCGTATAATCCATGGACTCAACATTAGTCAAAAGAACTCATATACTTATTGCAAAAATTTAGAAGTCATCAAAAATCAAGTACTACGCGCATGCTCCTAGGGGGATAGATTGGTAGGAAAAGACCATCGCTCGTCCCCGACCGCCACTCATAAGGATGCAGAAGCCAGGTACACTTCATGTTTCAAATTTTATACATAACTTTAACCATACGTGCATGCTACGGGACTTGCAAACTTCAACACAAGTATTTCTTAAATTCATAATCACCCAACTAGCACGACTATGATATTATCACCTCCATATCTCAAAACAATTATCAAGCATCAAACTTATCTTAGTATTCAACGCACTCAAAAGAAAGTTTCACATATCTTGAATACCAAGTATATTAACATTAAGAAAATTACCATGCTATTAAAGACTCTCAAAATAATCTAAGTGAAGCATGAGAGATCAAGTTTCTTTAAAACAAATCCAGCACCATGCTCTAAAAGATCTAAGTGAATCACTAGAGCAAAAATTATCAAGCTCAAAAGGATATAAGTGAAGTACTATGAGCAAACTATCAAGCTCAAAAGATATAAGTGAAGAACATAGAGTATTCTAACAAATTTCAATTCATGTATGGCTCTCTCAAAAGGTGTGTACAGCAAGGATGATTGTGGTAGACTAACAAGCAAAGACACAAATAATACAAGACGCTCCAAGCAAAACACATATCATGTTGGTGAATAAAAATATAGCTCCAAGTAAATTACCGATGGAAGTGGACGAAAGAGGGGATGCCTTCCGGGGCATCCCCAAGCTTTGACTTTTTGGTGTCCTTGGATTATCTTAGGGGTGCCATGGGAATCCCCAAGCTTAGGCTCTTGCCACTCCTTGTTCCATAATCCATCAAAAGAATTCACCCAAAACTTGAAAACTTCACAACACAAAACTCAACAGAAATCTCATGAGCTCCGTTAGAGAAAGAAAACAAAAGACTACTTCACGGTACTGTAATGAACTCATTATTTATTTATTGGTGTTAAACCTACTGTATTCCAACCTCTCTATGGTTTATAAACTAATTTACTAGCCATAGATTCATCAAAATAAGCAAATAACACACGAAAAACAGAATCTGTCAAAAACAGAACAGTCTGTAGTAATCTGTAACTAACGCGAACTTATGGAACTCTAAAAATTCTACCAAAATAGGAAGTCCTGTACAATTTGTTTATTGATCAGCAGCAAAAAGAATCAACACAAAATCACTCTTCAGTAAAAAAATGGCAGCTAATCTCGTGAGTGCTAAAGTTTCAGTTTTTCAGGAGAATCAAATCAACTATCATCGTAGGTTATCCTATAGGTCCTACTTGGCACAAACACTAATTAAAACATAAAACCACATCCAAACAGAAGGTATATGGATTATTTATTACTAAACTGAAGCAAAAACAAAAAAACAAAAAAAATTGGGTTGCCTCTCAACAAGCGCTATCGTTTAACGCCCCTAGCTAGGCATTGATAATTTTAACGATGCTCACATCAAAGACAAGAATTAAAGTACAAAGAGAGCATCATGAAACACATGACAAGCACATCTAAGTCTAACATATTTGCTATGCATAGGCATCTTATAGGCAAACAAATTATCATAGCAAGCAAAAACTAGCATATGCAAGGAAGCGGAAAGAAACAATAGCAATCTCAACATAACGAGAGGTAATTTATTATCATGAAAATTTTTACGACCATATTTTCCTCTCTCATAATAGTTACATGTAGGATCATAAGAAAATTCAACAATGCATGCGAAGTTGACACTCTTCCAAAATAGTAGGATTAACATTAACTAAAGTCATGACCTCTCCAAACCCACTTTTATCAAAAATTTCATAAGATTGAATATTCTCCAAATATGTGGGATCTAAAGTTGATACTCTTCCAAACCCACTTTCAATATTATTGCAAACAATATTATCAATCTCATATTCGTCATGGGGATTAAATAAATTTTCAAGATCATAAGAAGAATCACCCCAATCATGATCATTGCAACAAGTAGTAGACATAGCAAAACTAGCATCCCCAAGCTTAGGGTTTTGCATATTATTAGCATAATTGACATCAAGAGAATTTATAGTAAAATCATTGCAATCATGCTTTTCATCGAAGGAACTACCAAGTATGGGTGCAATAGCAACGATCTCATGTTTAACATAAGGAACTATAGCAAATTCATCTTCATAAATATTGGCATCATGGCCACAAGAATAGCAAGCATCATGTTCATCAAGGGATATTTCAATCAAATCATCGGAATCATCATTATCTATAGATTCATGCATATCATTATTTTCTTCCAAAGCAACGGTCATTCTTTCAATAAACTCTTGGACATAGACATTATGAGCAAGGTTTTCATTGCAATACTTAAGTATGACGAAATTTTCAGATTTGTTGAGAATAAAATCATACTTTTCAATCAAAGAAGCAACTTCATGAGCACCCTTAAAAACGACAAATTCTTCAATTTGTTCGATATCGTAATAACTATAAACACCCTTTGCATAAGAAGATAAGATTTCATTATCATTGAACTCACATAGGTAGGGAAGGTGTTTTTTAGGGTTCTTAGAGCAACAAGTAAAATCACACATTTCACAAAGATTCAAAGCATAGCATAGCAACCTATTTATATGATACCGTAAGAGTCTCCCCTTTTCAGACAAACGATGACGCACAAAATAAAAATGCTCATCTAAAGTTTTCCCATCAACTAGGCTAGTTAGGGTTTCAGCACGAGCATATAAGGATCGAAGATGATCCAAGTAGAACACTTTAAGTGGATCCATATCAATAGATTTTCAGCAAGCGAAGATGCAAGCATATAGAAGGCACAAGGAAACACAAACAAAGATACATACGGGAAGAAGGCAAACGGGAAAGAGAGGAGGATACTGGGAAAGAGAGGGCGAATAAAACGGCAAGGGTGAAGTGGGGGAGAGGAAAACGAGAGGCAAATGGCAAATAATGTAATGCAAGAGATAGGGATTGTGATGGGTACTTGGTATGTTGACTTTTGCGTAAGCCTCCCCAGCAACGGCGCCAGAAATCCTTGTTGCTACGTCTCGAGCTTGCATTGGTTTTCCTCGAAGAGGAAGGGATGATGCAGCACAGAAGCGTAAGTATTTCCCTTAGTTTTTGAGAACCAAGGTATCAATCCAGTAGGAGGTCACGCACAAGTCCCTCATACCTGCACAGCACGATAGCAACTCGCAACCAACGCTTACGGGTTGTCAATCCCTTCACGGTCACTTACGAGAGTGAGATCTGATAGAGATAATATTTTTGGTGTTTTGATAGATAGATGCAAAGTAAAAAGTAAATGCAAAGTAAAAAAGCAAGTAAATAAAGTGATATAGATTGATATGATGAGAATAGACCCGGGGGCCATAGGTTTCACTAGTGGCTTCTCTCAAGAGCATAAGTATTCTACGGTGGGTGAACAAATTACTGTTGAGCAATTGACAGAATTGAGCATAGTTATTAGTCTATCTAGGCAATGATCATGTATATAGGCATCACGTCCGTGACAAGTAGATCGAAACGATTCTGCATCTACTACTATTACTCCACTCATCGACCGCTATCCAGCATGCATCTAGAGTATTAAGTTAAAAACAGAGCAACGCTTTAAGCAAGATGACATGATGTAGAGGGATAAATTCACGCAATATGATAAAAAAAACCATCTTGTTATCCTCGATGGCAACAATACAATACATGCCTTGCAACTCTTTCTGTCACTGAGTAAGGACACCGCAAGATTGAACCCAAAGCCATGCACTTCTCGCATTGCAAGAACTACCAATCTAGTTGGCCAAACCAAACGGATAATTTTAAGAGACTTGCAAAGATAACTCAATCATACATAAAAGAATTCAGAGAAGAATCAAATATTTTCCATAGATAATACTCGATCATAAACCCACAATTCATCGGTCTCAACAAACACACCGCAAAAAGAAGATTACATCGAATAGATCTCCACAAGAGAGGGGGAGAACATTGTATTGAGATCCAAAAAGAGAGAAGAAGCCATCTAGCTACTAGCTATGGACCCGAAGGTCTGAAGTAAACTACTCACACTTCATCGGAGGGGCTATGGTGATGATGTAGAAGCCCTCCGTGGTGGATGCCCCCTTCGGCGGAGCTCTGGAACAGGCCCCAAGATGGGATCTCGTGGATACAGAAGGTTGTGGCGGTGGAATTAGGTTTTTGGCTCATGTTCTGATCATACGGGGATACGTAGGTATATATAGGAGGAAGGAGTACGTCGGTGGAGCTCCGAGGGGCCCACGAGGTAGGGGGCGCGCCCAGGGGGAGGGCGCGCCCTCCACCCTCGTGACCACCTCGTGGCTTTCTTGATGGAGGGTCCAAGTCTCCTGGGTCTTATCTGATGAGTAAATCACGTTCCCGAAGGTTTCATTCCGTTTGGACTCCGTTTGATATTATTTTTCTTTGAAATACTGAAAAAGGCAAAAAAACAGCAATTCTGGGCTGGGCCTCCGGTTAATAGGTTAGTCCCAAAAATAATATAAAAGTGGAAAATAAAGCCCATTATAGTCCAAGACAGTAGATAAAGCCTTTGCTCGTTTTAACGCAGTACCGCACTACGCCTACCTTAAACTTAAGATGCCCGGTCCATGCGGCGTCATCACAGTTAGCGGAAATACAGAGCGTTCCTTACGCGCGGAAGAATACATGGAGGCTCTAGCAGCCGAACACTGAGTGGCCCCTCCAACCAGAATAAATGGTCGGTCGTCAAGACCACGGACACGGTTAGACGAGTCCGGCGCTCCACCAAACGTAACAGCCCAGTTGGGATCTCCCCATGAAAGATGCTTGGGGCTGCTCGCAAAAAAGCCCATAGTTTCGCTCGACCCTATTCATACAATAACATATTGCATTTTCATGGTTCATTCAGATTAACAAACTCCTCGCATGAAGTCTTTCACCTGGTTTTTTTTCCTTTTTTCAGATGATCATCGTGCTACACCCTTCCAGGATACGGCACAATAGAGATAAAGGCGCAGACGTGCAGCAGGGCCCCGCTCAAAGGTTTCTTTTCAGATTAAGACCCTGTGTAAACCTTTTTAATGTCTCTTGTTGCTTTTTCCCCTCCGGAAACCTTATACGACCGGGAGGGATACTGGCGTTTTTGGCATTTTTGTCACACCAGACTATTGCTCATACCTGGAAACAGGGCTCATTATCAAGGGCGTTATTCAGCCCAGTACACATTATAAAGTCTGAATACCTTAGGGAGTGTTCGGCGTCGCGAGTTTAGCCTTATATGCATCAGCTCCGAATCATGTCTTTGGTCAAATGTTGGGTTTGCCCAGCTCCCGTGTTTTGCTACCTTACGTTCCGCCCTATCGGCTAAGGTGGCACCGGGAGAACTATTGCGATTGTGTCGTGGTTCATCTGGATGAGCACCTCAGTAGAGAAAGTTGGAAACTGAATGTCATGATACAGCGCGAGACTGGTCAACCACTTGATGACCCAGCGGAATCTTCGCGATTCCTCCGCATTAACGAAGGACCGGTTTCCCGGTCACGTACATACGCGCACCATATCCGGATGAACGCGAAAGTACCAGGGGCTATGTAGTAGCCCCACCATCAAACTCCTATGGCTAAGTGAAAGTGCTAAAGCTATATAGTCTGAATGCCTGGTTCGCCGCGCTATCACCTCCTTAACGGACCAAGACGTTGGATCAAGTGTGACTCGCGTTTTCTCGAACACCCCCGAATTATATGCGAGGGGGCTGAAGCCGACGACTGCAAACTTTTAGGTTATATACATACATAAATGGCCGCACAGGAGGCATTATATTACTTTCAGGCAAAAGTATAAACACAGCCTTTATAATAAAAAAAGCATTGTCTTCACAATCGAGATACATGTCACTCGAACATGGCACTCTTCGAGCACTGAGCCTCTATTAAACGGGCGCCTTCTAAGACTTCTTCAAAATAGTGCTCGGCTGGGTCCTGGCCTTCCGCCGCACCCCGGGTTGCAATAGTGGTGGTTTCCATCCCAGCCCAGTATGTTTTAACACGGGCAAGAGCCATCCGCGCACCCTCTATGCATGCCGACCTCTTCACAGCATCGATATGCGACACAGCACCAAGGAATTGTTTCACCAATCCAAAATAGATGTTCGGCCTTGGTCCACGTGGCCAAACATGATCCATGACAGACCTCACAGCAAGACCGGACAACCTGTGGAGTTCGGCCCATGCGGCCATCTTTTCATTCAACGGCAGTGGACGCGTCGGGGCACTGAACTGCGACCAGAATAACCTTTCAGCCTTGTGGTCTTTCCGATCTTTGTAAAACTCGGTCGCATCAGCAGCACACTTTGCCAGGTTCGCATACGCGTCCGCAGCATTCCACAACTGATCCAGAGGGGCCTACTTCGGATCTCCGAACTTCAGCCGCAACAAATAGGGCATCCCAGCCACGATATCTCCGGCCTCATGAAGCTCCTCCCTTATCCCTCTCATTTTAGAGCGGTTTTCCTTGGCTGCCTCCAGAGCGTTCTTCAGGTCACCATTTTTGCTTGATTTTCCTTTTCAAGGAGCTCACGGCGGTCGGCGACATCTTTCAGCTCGGTAGCCATCTGGGCTATCTTTTCTTTGCTCCGGTGATGAGCAGCCTGTTCGGCTCTTAACTCTTCAACCGCCTTCAGGGCGGCCGCATCACTTCTTCGAGCTTGCTCCTTGGCTTGGGCAAGCTCCACCCGAAGGGTCTCCACGGCAGCAGCCCCATCTGTGGTCACAATATATTATAAGATACTAGCATAATGCTCCTCTTACAATTTACTGACATGCCGAACATATATACCCTGGGCCTCGTCAAGCCGCTTGTTAACAAGCGCGATGTCGACATCTGCCACGTCCAGCTGCCGCTTCAGTTCGGCAAAATCAGCAGTCCGGTCAGCCGCCGGACCCTCAGCCACCTGCACATAAAGCAGTGTGCTTATTACCAGAGATTATGATCCTCTATTCGCCACGTTGATGGCAACCAGAGTCTCAGGGGCTACTATCTATATAGAGCACACCTAGCATGTGCGGTACCATCAAAAATACATTTTTTGCGTACCTCAAACCGCTTTTCACCGATGAAATCCTCTCAACCACCGCACCCATTAAGGCACGATGTGTCTCTGAGATGGCCACTCGCTCCAGAAGGCCCATTAGTGTGTCTGGATGTGTGCTGGACAATCTCGGACTCCTCCTAAAGCTCTCTTTGGGAGCCGGATATTCCAGACTCTGGGCAGCCGAAGTGTCAACTTCTAGCCTTGGTGGATCAAAAGTCCTCCGTGACAACACCTCGGGGTCGTCCGCCCCATGTGACGGGGAGGCAGGGGGAGGCGTTTCGCTCTCCATCATCTCTGGAGGAAGATCCCCCAAGGACGAACTCTATGGAGAAGGGCTATGAGCCAGACTGCAACAAATATGTTTCGGTTACTATCCTCAGAGACAAATCGGGGTATATTTACCAAAGTACTCTTTTACTTATGGCTCGGTGGAGGGTTGGCCCCCTTGCGTGCGCTGCGCGGTAAGGACGCCCCCCGGGGCAGGGCCCCTCGGCGAGGGTTTCTTCCTCCGTTTGGAAGCCTCCATTTCCAAGTCTTCAGAGGCGGCCCTTTTCTTACCTTGAGGAGATGGGATTTTAGATTCCCCTCCCCGATTATCCTCCTTCGCGGAGGCACTTACTCCCCCGATTTGGATGTGTAGAATATGAGGCCCACCTATGGCGTCTCTATTCCTCCCCTCGTCTTCTCCTGATGGCACCTGATACGGTGAACGCTCAAGCATCCTGGTCAACAAAGGATCTGGCGAGCCTTCGGGAAGAGGGGCCGGACACCTAATCCTCTCCGCCTTCCTTAGCCAGTCCTAGCAGAGAGCAATTTTTCAGAATGATGTTATAATAAACAAAAAGGATGGTGTGTTCGGTAGCAGAAGTACTTACCGGGGTATCCGGACGGTTGCAGTTGAGACCCACATCCTCGGTGGTGTCCGAAGAGCCGAAGAATGACCCATACATCTCTTTGAGCGTCATGCCAAAGAATTGTTGAACGGTTCGCGGTCCTTCCGGGTTGAACTCCCACATACGGAGAGGACGACGTTGGCAAGGCAGGGCTCGACGAACCAGCATCACTTGCATTATCTTGACAAGAATGACATCCCTCTTGAGGAGGTCTCAGATGTAGCTTTGTAGTGTCAGCACGTCATTAATCGGCCCTCAGTCCAGCCCCTTGTTGACCCATGATGCCAGTTGCGGCGGAGGGCCCGAACGGAACGCTGGAGCAGCCACCCGCTTTGTACCTCGGGGAGTTGTGATGTAAAACCACTCCTGCTGCCATAAATCAGAAGTTTCCGCGAAAGAACCATTTGGCCATGGGGCGACAGCGCCTTTGCTTATTATAGCACCTCCGCACTCCGCGTGACGCCCGTCAATCACCCTCGGCCTCACATTGAAGGTCTTGGCCATAGGCCGAAGTGGGGGGTGATGCGGAGGAAGGCTTCGCACACGACGATAAACGACGAGATATGAAGGATGGAATCCGGAGCTAGATTGTGGAAATCTAGTCCATGGTAGAACATGAGCCCTCTTACGAAGGGATCAATGCTAAAACCTAGCCCTCAGAGAAAGTGGGAAATAAAAACGACACTCTCGTTGGGTTCAGGAGTGGGGATGACCTGCCCTTGAGCAGGTAGCCTGTGCGGAATCTCGGCGGTGAGATACCTGGCCTCCCTAAGTTTCTTGACGTCCTCCTCTGTGACGGAGGAAGCCATCCACCGGCCCTGCAGGTTAGATCCAGACATGGTTGAAGGTTTGAAACGCTTAGCTTAAGCCTTGGGTGTTGGAACTCAAGGTTTGGGAGGGGAAGGATCAAGCGTGGAAGAAAAGGACAAGCCTTGGCCCCCTTTATAAAGAGGACGAATATCAAGCGTCCCCTGCATGACAGCTTGGGACTTGCCTAACATCGATGAGTCATATTAAACAAACACGGTTGGGTTACCCACACCTGTATTGGTGAGAATCCCGTGATAAGGGGGGACACGATCTCTGCTTTGACAAGATGTGCCAATAAAACCGCCTCGCATCACGTGTAGTGGCTGGTTGTGAGAAACGGTTCGAATAAAGACCGGGTTGTGGCATGATGTCATAAAAGACCGTCAGCAGATCAGATCTTGGAATATGGTACTCTCTACGATGGTATGTGGAATTTGTTTTGCAGAGCCGGACAGGATCCTTGTGTTTGAAATCTTCTATGGAGTATTCGGAGAAGGAACCCGCCTTGCAATGTCGAAGAAAATCTGCGCGCCAGACTCATCGTCATTGAAGCCTGGTTCAGGGGCTACTGAGGGAGTCCTAGACTAAGGGGTCCTCGGACAGTCGAATTATATACTTTGGCCGGACTGTTGGACTATGAAGATACAAGATTAAAGACTTCGTCCCGTGTACGGATGGGACTCTCCTTTGCGTGGAAGGCAAGCTTGGCAATTCGGATATGTAGATCCCCTTCTCTGTAACCGACTCTGTGTAACCCTGCCCCCCTCCGATGTCTATATAAACCAGAGGGTTTAGTCCGAAGGACAACAACAATCATAATCATAGGCTAGCTTCTAGGGTTTAGCCTCTACGATCTCGTGGTAGATCATCTCTTGTAATACTCATATCATCAAGATCAATCAAGCAGGAAGTAGGGTATTACCTCCATCGAGAGGGCCCGAACCTGGGTAAAACATCGTGTCCCCTGCCTCCTATTACCATTAGCCTTAGATGCACAGTTCGGTACCCCCCACCCGAGATCCGCCGGTTTTGACACCGACAGCGGCCCGGACCGACATTACATGACCGTGTTCATGAGATTGGTTCTACCGACGTGCTTTTGCACATAGGTGGCTGGCGGGTCTCTGTTTCTCCAACTTTAGTTGAATCGAGTTTGACTATGGCCAGTCCTTGTTGAAGGTTAAAACAACACACTTGACAAAAAATCGTTGTGGTTTTGATGTGTAGGTAAGAACGGTTCTTGCTAGAAGCTCGTAGCAGCAAAAACTTGCAACAACAAAATAGAGGACGTCTAACTTGTTTTTGCAGGGCATGTTGTGATGTGATATGGTCAAGACATGATGTGTTGTATGAGATGATCATGTTTTGTTAAAGTTATTAGCAATTGGCAGGAGCCTTATGGTTGTCTCTTTATTGCATAAGATGCAAGCGCCATATAATTGCTTTACTTTATCGTTATGCGATAGCAATAGTTGAAAAAGCAATAGTTGGCGAGACGACCATGTGATGACACGTTGATAAAGATCAAGATGATGGAGATCATGGTGTCATGCCGGTGACGATGGAGATCATGATGGTACTTTGGAGATGGAGATCAAAGGCACAAGATGATGACGGCCATATCATGTCACATATTTTGATTGCATGTGATGTTTATCTTTTATATTCTTATTTTGCTTAGTTCGGCGATTGCATGTGATGTTTATCTTTTATATTCTTATTTTGCACCATTGCGATAGTTCTTCGTGCCGAGACACCACGTGATGATTGGGTGTGATAAGCTCTACGTTCACATACAACGGGTGCAAGCCAGTTTTGCACACGCAGAATACTCGGGTTAAACTTGACGAGCCTAGCATATGCAGATATGGCCTCGAAACACTGGAGACTAAAAGGTCGAGCATGAATCATATAGTAGATATGATCAACATAGAGATGTTCACCATTGAAAACTACTCCATCTCACGTGATGATCGGACATGGTTTAGTTGATATGGATCACGTGATCATTTAGATGACTAGAGGGATGTCTATCTAAGTGGGAGTTCTTAAGTAATATGATTAATTGAACTTTAATTTATCATGAACTTAGTCCTGATAGTATTTGCAAATTATCTTGTAGATCAATAGCTCGCATTATAGCTTCCCTATGTTTTTATATGTTCCTCGAGAAAACTAAGTTGAAAAATGATAGTAGCAATGATTCGGACTCAGACCATGATATGAGGCGTATCCTCATTGCTGCATAGAAGAATTATGTCCTTGATGCACCGCCAGGTGACAGGCCTATTGCAGGAGCAGATGCAAACGTTATGAACGTTTGGCTAGCTCAATATGATGACTACTTGATAGTTTAGTGCACCATGCTTTACGGCTTAGAACCGAGACTTCAAAAATGATTTTGAAATGTCATGGAGCATATGAGATGTTCCAAGAGCTGAAATTGCTATTTCAGACTCATGCTCGTGTCAAGAGGTATGAGACCTCTCACAAGTACTTTGCCTAAAAGATGGACGAGGATTTCTCAGCTAGTGAGCATATGCTCAGAATTTCTAGGTACTACAATCGCTTTAATCGAGTGGGAGTTAATCTTCCAGATAAGATAGTGATTGACAAAGATCTCTAGTCTCCATCACCAAGTTACTGGAACTTCGTGATGAACTATAGTATGCAAGGGATGACGAAAGCAATTCCTGAGGTCTTTGTGATGCTGAAATCAACGAAGGTAGAAATCAAGAAAAAACATCAAGTGTTGATGATTAAACAAGATGACTAGTTTCAAGGGCAAAGGGAAGAAAGGGAACTTCAAGAAGAATAGCAAGCAAGTTTCTACTCCTGGGAAGAAGCCCAAATCTGGACCTAAGCCTGAAACTGAGTGCTTCTACTGCAAAGGGACTAGTCACTGGAAGCGGTATTGCCCCGAATATTTGGCGAATAAGAAGGATGGCAACGTGAACAAAGGTATATTTGATGTATGTGTTATTGATGTGTACCTTACTAGTGCTCGTAGTAACCCCTGGGTATTTGATACTTGTTCGGTTGTTAAGATTAGTAACTCAAAACAGGAGTTGCAGAATATACGGAGACTAATTGAGGGTGAAGTGACGATGTATATTGCAAGTGGTTCCAAGATTGAGATGATCATCTTCGCACACTCCTTATACTTTCGGGATTAGTGTTGAACCTTAATAAATGTTATTTGGTGATTGTGTTGAGCATGAATATGATTAGATCATGTTTATTGCAATACGGTTATTCATATAAAACAAAGGATAATTGTTATTCTGTTTACATGAATAAAACCTTTTATGGTCATACACTCAATGTTGATGGTTTATTGAATCTCGATCGTAGTGATACACATATTCATAGTATTGATGCCAAAAGATGCAAAGTTGATAATGATAGTGCAACTTATTTGTGGCACTGTCGTTTGGGTCATATCGGTGTAAAGCGCATAAAGAAACTCCATAAATATGAACTTTTGGAATCACTTGATCATGAATCATTTGATGCTTGCGAACCGTGCCTTATGGGCAAGATGACTAAAACTTCGTTCTCTGGAACAATGGAACGAGCTAGTGACTTATTGGAAATAATACATACCGATGTATGCGGTCCAATGGGTGTTGATGCTCGTGGCGGTTATCGTTATTTTCTAACCTTCACAGATGATTTGAGCAGATATGGGTATATCTACTTAATGAAACACAAGTCTGAAACATTTGAAAAGTTCAAAGAATTTTCAGAGTAAAGTGGAGAATCATCGTAACAAGAAAATAAAGTTTCTACAATCTGATCGTGGAGGAGAATATTTGAGTTACTAGTTTGGCCTTCATTTAAAACAATGTGGAATAGTTTCACAGCTCACGCCACCTGGAACACCACAGCGTAATGGTGTGTCCCAACGTCGTAACCGCACTTTATTGGATATGGTGCGATCTATGATTTCTCTTACCGATTTACCACTATCATTTTGGGGTTATGCATTAGAGATAGCTACATTCACGTTAAACAGGGCACCATCAAAATCCGTTGAGACGACGCCTTATGAACTGTGGTTTGGCAAGAAACCAAAGTTGTCGTTTCTTAAAGTTTGGGGCTGTGATGCTTATGTGAAAAGGCTTCAACCTGATAAGTTCAAACCCAAATCGGAGAAATGTATGTTCATAGGATACCCAAAAGAAATTGTTGGGTACACCTTCTATCACAGATCCGAAGGCAATATATTCATTGCTAAGAATGGATCCTTTCTAGAGAAGGAGTTTTCTCTCGAAAGAAGTGAATGGGAGGAAAGTAGAGCTTCATGAGATGATTGTACCTTCTCCCGAATTGGAAATTAGTTCATCACAGAAATCAGTTCCAGTGATTCCTACACCAATTAGTGAGGAAGCTAATGATGATGATCATGAAATTTCAGATCAGGTTACTATCAAACCCCGTAGGTTAACCAGAGTACGATCCGCACCAGAGTGGTACGGTAATCCTATTCTGGAAGTCATGTTACTAGACCATGATGAACCTACAAACTATGAGGAAGCGATGATGAGCCCAGATTCCGCGAAATGGCTTGAGGCCATGAAATCTGAGATGGGATCCATGTATGAGGACAAAGTGTGGACTTGCCCGATGATCGACAAGCCATTAAGAATAAATGGATTCTCAAGAGGAAGACGGACGTTGATAGTAGTGTTACTACCTACAAAGCTCGACTTGTTGCAAAAGGTTTTTGACAAGTTGACTACGGTGAGACTTTCTCGCCCGTAGCGATGCTTAAGTCTGTCCGAATCATGTTAGCAATTGCTGCATTTTATGATTATGAAATTTGGCAGATGGATGTCAAAACTGCATTCCTGAATGGATTTCTGGAAGAAGAGTTGTATATGATGCAACCAGAAGGTTTTGTCAATCCAAAGGGTGCTAAGAAAGTGTGCAAGCTCCAGTGATCCATTTATGGACTGGTGCAAGCCTCTCGGAGTTGGAATAAACACTTTTATAGTGTGATCAAAGCATATGGTTTTATACAGACTTTTGGAGAAGCCTGTATTTACAAGAAAGTGAGTGGGAGCTCTGTAGCATTTCTAATATTATATTTGGATGACATATTGTTGATTGGAAATGATATAGAATTTCTAGATAGCATAAAGGGATACTTGAATAAGAGTTTTTCAATGAAATACCTCGGTGAAGTTGCTTACATATTGGGCATAAAGATCTATAGAGATAAATCAAGACGCTTGATAAGATTTTTCAATGAGTAAATACCTTGACAAGTTTTTGAAAGAGTTCAAAATGGATCAGTCAAAGAAGGAGTTCTTGTCTGTATTACAAGGTGTAAAGTTGAGTAAGACTCAAAGCCCGACCATGACAGAACATAGAAAGAGAATGAAAGTCATTCCCTATGCCACAGTCATAGGTTCTATAAAGTATGTTGTGCTGTGTACCAAACATATTGTGTACCTTGCCATGAGTTTGGCAAGGGGGGTACAATAGTGATCTAAGAGTAGATCACTGCACAGCAGTCAAAAATATCCTTAGTGACGACTAAGGAAATGTTTCTCGGTGATGGGGGTGATAAAGAGTTCGTCATAAAGAGTTACGTCGATGCAAGCTTTTACACCAATCCAGATGACTCTAAGTCTCAGTCTGGATACATATTGAAAGTGGGAGCAATTAGCTAGAGTAGTTCTATGCAGAGCATTGTAGACATAGAATGTTTGCAAAATACATACGGCTCTGAATGTGACAGGCCCGTTGACTAAACTTCTCTCACGAGCAAAACATGATCATACCTTAGTACTCTTTGGGTATTAATCACATAGCGATGTGAACTAGATTATTGACTCTAGTAAACCCGGTGTTGGTCACATGGAGATGTGAACTATGGGCGTTAATCACATACAGATGTGAACTATTGGTGTTAAATCACATGGTGATGTGAACTAGATTATTGACTCTAGTGCAAGTGGGAGACTGAAGGAAATATGCCCTAGAGGCAATAATAAAGTTGTTATTTATATTTCCTTATATCATGATAAATGTTTATTATTCATGCTAGAATTGTATTAACCGAAAACTTAGTACATGTGTGAATACATAAACAAAACATAGTGTCCCTAGTATGCCTCTACTTGACTAGCTCGTTAATCAAAGATGGTTATGTTTCCTAACCATAGACATGTGTTGTAATTTGATGAACGGGATCACATCATTAGGAGAATGATGTGATGGACAAGACCCATCCATTAGCTTAGCATTATGATCGTTACAGTTTCATTTCTACTGCTTTCTTCATGACTTATACACGTTCCTCAGACTATGAGATTATGCAACTCCCGAATACCGGAGGAACACCTTGTGTGCTATCAAACGTCACAACGTAACTGGGTGATTATAAAGATGCTCTATAGGTGTCTCCGAAGGTTTTTGTTGGGTTGGCATAAATCGAGATTAGGATTTGTCACTCCGTGTATCGAAGAGGTATCTCTGGGCCCTCTCGGTAATGCTCATCACTATAAGCCTTGCAAGCAATGTGACTAATGAGTTAGTTGTGGGATGAAGCATTACAGAATGAGTAAAGAGACTTGCCGGTAATGAGATTGAACTAGGTATGATGATACCGACGATCGAATCTCGGGCAGGTAACAACGTATGTTGTTATGCGGTTTGACCGATAAAGATCTTCATAGAATATGTATGAACGAATATGAGCATCCAGGTTCCGCTATTGGTTATTGACCAGAGATGAGTCTCGGTCATGTCTACATAGTTCTCGAACCCGCATGGTCCGCATGCTTAACGTTCGATGACGATATGTATTATGAGTTATGTGTTTTTGATGACCGAAGTTTGTTCGGAGTCCCGGATAAAATCACGGACATGACGAGGAGTCTCGAAATGGTCAATACATAACGATTGATATATTGGACGGCTATATTCGGAAACCAGAAGTGTTCCGGAGAAGTTTCGGATAAAACCGGAGTGCCGGGGGGTTATCGGAACCCCCGGGGGAACTAATGGGCCTCGATGGGCCTTAGTGGAGAGAGAGAGAGAGAGGGGCAGCTAGGGCAGGCCGCGTTCCCCCTCCCCCTTGGGTCCGAATTGGACTAGGAGGGGGCGGCTCCCCCCTTTCCTTCTCCCTCTCCCTCTCCTTCCTTCCCCTCTCTCCCTCTTGGTGGAAACCTACTAGGACTTGGAGTCCTAGTAGGATTCCCCTCTTGGGGCGCGCCTACAGTGGCCAGCCGACCTCCCCCTTGCTCCTTTATATATGGGGGCAGGGGCATCCTAGGACAGACAAGTTTCTCTTAACCGTGTGCGGTGCCCCCCCTCCTCCACAGTTACACACCTCGACCATAGCATCATAGAGCTTAGGCGAAGCCCTGCGCCGGCAGCATCATCATCACCGTCGCCACGCCGTCGTGCTGATGGAACTCACCCTCTTCCTCAACTGGATCAAGAGCACGAGGGACGTCATCGAGCTGAACGTGTGCTGAACGCGGAGGTGCTGTACGTTCGGTACTTGGATCGGCTGGATCGCGAAGAAGTTCGACTACATCAACCGCGTTATTGTAACATCCCAAAATTCTAAATTTTGGAATGTTATATTAAATAGATAGATTTGATTGATTGTTGGATTGATTGACTGAAAGTGAGTGAAATTCAAAACTTTTTGAAAATTAAATGAGAGGGAATAAAAGGACTTTCCCAAACTTTCATTTTTGCTTTTTTGATCTTCGTGAGTTCAAATTTCTTTTCATCACAAAACCCTGGAGAGAAGATGACATGACTTCTTCCATTTATTTAAATGACAAGGGGTGTTGAAAATATTTGAATTTCATTTGGAAAATATTTCCAATTCTGAGACTTTATGCAACTCAATGATTTTCACGAGCGAAGATAAAATGACTTCTTCAAAACATATGAAATATAAGTTGGG
This sequence comes from Triticum dicoccoides, assembly GCF_002162155.2. Taxonomy (NCBI): domain Eukaryota; kingdom Viridiplantae; phylum Streptophyta; class Magnoliopsida; order Poales; family Poaceae; genus Triticum; species Triticum dicoccoides. The sequence goes on from NC_041385.1 coordinate 257,366,186, forward strand.
AGTTTAAAAGAATTAAATTCAAAGTTCTTTTGAATTTATTTTCAATTTGGAGTTATTTGAGTTTTATTCAAATTATTTTTCTCCAAAAAAAATATACAGAAATTAGGATAACATGATTCCCTACATCATAAAATTGGAGAGAAATACATTTGAATTAATTTTGGTATTTTCAAAATGATTTTATTGGGTTTTAAATAAGTCAGCAGCACTGTTTGAATTATTAGATTTTTTGTGTATTTTATTTGAAGCTAGAATAATGTTCAACTTGTAGGAAATCTTTTTCTAAAAATTTTGATATATTATATGCCTATATAATATATTTATTTATTTTTGCTTTTATTCTTTTTGTTTGGGAAAATGTTTAAAACAAATTCCGCCGCCGACTGGGCCGGCTCAGGGCCCAGCCGACCGCGTCGCCAGCCCAGCCCAGCTAACCGCGCCGTCTCCCTCCCCGCGCAGGAGACCGGCCGCCGCACGCCTCCCGAGCGCCGACCTCGGCGTTCGTGTCCGCCCCGGACTCCCCTTGCCCCTCGCGCAAGCCGTCCGCCGCCCCGGCCCTTAAATAGCCACGCCCCTCCTCTTCTTGCGCCACTGCCGCCGCTCCCGCATCTCGCCGAACCGC
>NC_041385.1:257367660-257374882 GCF_002162155.2 Triticum dicoccoides
TGCACCGCGCGCCGCGACACTCGTCGTCGCCGCGCCGCTCGCTGCCGTCGCCTGCGCCGCTTCCCGCCGCCCGCGCCGCCTGCCGTCGCCGGAGCTGCTGCTGCCGTCAACCGTCGTTGTCGGTTTTCTTGCCCGAACCTCTGAACCGGTAAACCGCCTGGTCCGGTTTATTTTTCTTTTAGGGTTTAGGTTCACTTCGGTTTTTTCAAAAAAAAACACGGTTTATTATTTAGTTTAGTTTATTTTTGTGAGCGTTCATTAGTTAGGGTTTTGTAACGAACGGTTTCATCGCATATGCTTCTGTAGTGAACGTTCGTTATTTAGATTTTTCTTTTTAGTTTTCGGCCAGGGACCTATCTATGAAGATTTTATTTACTAATTAGTCCCTAATCTTCAAACCCTCACAACTTTTTACCCGTTTGTCCAAATCCAACGAAACCAACGCCCACGTCTTCGTTATGATCTGATCTATCCAGTAATCCAACTCAAACATATTTTTGAAAGTTTAAAATTTGAATTAGATCAGATTTGTATTTGAACTTCGTTTGATCGTAACTTGAGTTTTATAACTCCGATTTGAGTGATTCTTTTTGCAACTTGAAGCTCTTGACCTAAACTTTCTGATAAGGCCAAATTCATATAATTTTGGTACTGTTAGAAATTGTATTATGTTGCAAGAGATATTTGCTTGGTTTTGATGTTTTCCGAATCGTCTTCTTCGATCTTTCCGATCTTTTGAGTGATTGCTTATGTGTGGTTACTATTGCTTGATCACGATAGATTGACCGGAGTGTGACGAGTAGAACTATCAAGAGTTTTGATTGCGATTCATCTTCATCAACATTGCAGGCAAGTAACACTTGATCATACCCTTTTTCTACTACCCAGTTTTATTGCATTAGATCAATCCGCAAACAATGCATGATTAGGATCTAATTAAATTGTGGGATGGGAAGTAGATGAGGTAGTACCTATTACCTGTTTTACTTATGAAACCTTTGGGAGTTACTTCTACGTTTGCTTATTATGCCATGCTATGCTAGTAGACGGGGATTGGGTGAGTGATATCCATGACAGATGTGAGTTTGTTAAATTAATGGTTTATCTAAGGTGGCAACTTAAATACACATCTGGGTGGATTGAGGCACCTGGGGTATCCAGTGATTGCCTGTTTTTTTTTGGAAATCCCGGGGGTACCGTGTGATTTTCCTATGGACCGCCACCCAGGCTCAAAGGGATCATAAGATAATTCATGCTAGTAACTTCCGTGTGCAGCCACAAGCCATTATGGGCTCTGGCATAGTTGACTAAGTCGTGCGAACTCTTATAGTGGTAGACTAGCAGATGTAGGGGATGTAGGTGTACCGGTCTACCCATCGTAAGGTGCTAGCGCTTCTGAAAGACTATGTCTCGGTCATCCGTTTCTCAAACACCATGTAGTGCGAGAAACCAAACGGAGGCGATCGAGTCTTGTGGGGAAAAGTGCGCAAACCTCTGCAGAGTGTACAAACTAATCATGATTAGTCGTGTCCCCAGTTATGGACATCTTGAGTATCTAGTACTTGAATATCATGTGTATCTCAACATGTTACTTCTAATTAATATTGTTGGGTTTGTTAATGGGTACTTTTAATTGGGATTGAGGATGTTGTCAACCATTCTCAATGTTTAACAACCACCATGATAGTTAAATAAATTTATTCCTTTGCAGTAGGGAAAAATTGGCTTTATGCAAAACTGTAACCATAGAGCTTTTCCACCAGCCATATATGCATGTAGTATAGCTTATTCTTTCATTACTCTCTATGTGTTACTTTGCCAGCATATTCCATGTGCTGGCCCATTTTCGGGCTGCAACGTTTCATGTTGCAGACTTTTCAGATGACGAGTAAGTGATACGTTAGGGTTACGATTTCTACACTCAACTTTGCCGTTGGTGTTGATGGGAATCCACAACCTTGTTGCTTCCGCTATATTTGGATTGAGGTAATAGTACTTACGTTATTTTATACATGTGATTTACCTCTGTTATAAATCCTCGAGTACTGTGTGTGTCAGCATACCGATCCAGGGATGACACGTAAGCACAGAGACTTGACCGTCTGAGGTCGGGTCGCTACAAGATGGTATCAGAGCACATGTTGACTGTAGGACGTGACCCTAGAAACTGGCAAGCCCATAGGAAAGATTTTTCTCTACAACTTTCTTTTCAAAAGAATCTTTACCTCTCTTCTCTTCTGAACTTATTCAAATAATCCTTTTTGTGAGACTATACCCTTTTCCCCTTTTGACCCTTCGAAGATTCGGCTGATGAGACCACTCCAAGGAGGACAAGATATCGGACAACTAAGATCATTCAGAATGAAGAGGATTTTACCATACATTATGATAATGGAATCTACAACTGTTGAAGACTAGGAGAATTTGAAGGCTCTGAAGAATTCCCAGATTTGGTATGACCAAGGAAGGCTACACTTATGGAACTTGACAGACTATGGAAGCTGTCAATACCCGAGATCAAGGTGTATCGGAGAAAGACTGGAACATGGAGCATTAGAATTCAAAGTTTTGTCAAGAAAACCCCAAGGCAGGAGATATCAATTATGGAATGATAGCTCATGGTAGTAACATGGGCATAAACACGGTTATCTATGATGTTATTGCCCGCTTATTATCACCGTGCTGAGTTAAGCATGCACATGCATGGAAGGATTGGATGGTAGAAGGCTTATGGAGCATCTGTCAGCAAGGATGCAGTTTTAACATAGCTGGTGCATCACCAGGATCTGGAGTATTACATCAAGAAGTTTAAGATGGACCTGCAGGAAGCTATATTTGACCAGGAAGCAGTTCGTGAAGAACTCAGGACCCAGAAGCTGAAAGTAGCCAAGCTAGAGGAGCAAAACCTCGAGATACCGGAGATTCGTCAGGAACTGACGGACAGCAGTACCATGGTTCATGCCAAGGATGTTGAAACCCGGAGGTTTGGAATGCAACCCCAGAAATATTAAAGGACGTCACGAGAGATTTCTCGTCAATAGAGATGATCTGGCGAAAGGACTTGAGAAGGACAAGCATGATCAGAAGAAGCCATCGGAGACATGAACAAAACTTGAAGAGTTTGATGACGTTGAGATCTATAGACCATTAGAAGACCCAACGCCTATTTTATACCTACGTTAGATGCGACGATTGTGAGCTGTCATTTGTTAGATGTTTTTCCGATAGCCACAATAAAACCTGTCTTTTCAAAACTATTGTTTGTACTGTGTGCATCCCTCTCGATCTCTCTTATCCCACCCCAAACCCATGGACCCAATAGAGGATGAATGGAGATGAGCTTATATTTTCTGGATCGATGAGTCATTGGAGATGGACCAATGGATTCAGAACATGGAGGATCACATGAAGAATAACTCTATAGTCGAAAACGATATGACCCAGCATACTCTTCAGAGTTTTTGAAAGAGGTGTTGTTACTTGGTGGAGGATGTACCAAACCATCAATGGATGGCAATGAGTAACCACTTGGGAAGAATTTAAGTTGACTTTGCTAAAGTCTTAGTTTGTGTCCCAGAAGTTGAAGCCTTATGGAAGTGATATGAAGAAACCTTGTGCATACAAGCTTTGTGGAGAAATAGGACAAAACCATAAAGAAAACAAGGACGAATACCCTCATAAGCGGAGGATTACCAAGGAGTTAGCCGAGGATTTTCAGAGAACTTCGGTTGGTGATTGTTCCCAAAGGTTTTGTTGCAGCAATGGAAGTCCAGTCTACATTGTTGGAAAAGATTCGTGAAGCTCAGAAGTATGACAAAGAGATTGCTGAGATAAAAGAGAGGATGAGAAAAGGAAAGGCCAAAGGTTTTCGTAAGGATGAGCACAACACCTTATGGTTCGAGGACCGTGTATATGTGCTCAAGAATGCAAAGAACAGGAAGTAAATACTTCAAGAGGCTTATGACTCACCATACTCGATTCGCCCTGGAAACACCAAGATGTGTTTGGATTTGAAGGAGTGTTTCTGGTGGACTGGTATGAAGAAGGATATTGTGGAGTATGTAGTCGTAGGTGATGTATGCCAGAGAGAGGAAAAGCAGAGCATCAGAAGCCAGCAGGATTAATACAGCCTATGTTGATACCCGAATGGAAGAGGGATAAGCTTGGCATGGATTTCATTACCGGATTTCCCATAACCCGATTGGGATATGATTATATCTGGGTAGTAGTTGATTCGCTTGACCTAAGTGCCTCACTTTATCCCAGTGAAAACCACCTATACAAGTGCGAAGTTGGCTAAGATATATTTGACCAGGATCGTATGTCTGCATGGAGTTCCGAGGACCATCGATAGAGGAACACGGTTTACCTCAAAGTTTTGGAATCAGCTGCACCACACTTTGGGTACTAGGCTAGAGTTCAGTACAGCCTTTCATCTGCAGACAGATGGATAGACCGAGAGAGTCAATCAGATTCTGGAGGACATGTTGAGAACGTGTGCGCTAAATTATGGATCTAGTAGGGATGATAATCTACCTTACGCTAAGTTCTCATACAACAACAGTTACCAAGCCAGTTTGAAGGTGGCCCCTTTAAAAGTTTTGTATGGAGAAGGAGCCAAACACCGTTGATGTGGGATGAAGTTGGAGACCGTCAGTTGTTTGGATCAAATGTGATCAAGGAGTCAGAAGAGGATGTTAAGATGCTTTGAGATAGACTGAAGGTAGCTCAGTTCTGGCAGAAGAGTTGTGCAGACTCAAAAATGCAAGGAGGAAGTCTATGGAATTTGGAGACAGAGCGTGTCTTCGTGTGTCCCCTCTGCGAGGAGTTAAATGATTTGGAGTTAAAGGAAAGTTAGCCCCGAGATTTGTAGGACCATACTGAGTTTTGGAAGCGTATGGGAGGAGTGGCCAACAAATTGGAGTCACCCGAAGCACTGTCAGGAGTTCATGATGTGTTTCACATTTCCAGTTGAAGAAGTGCCATGCAGAGATGGCCAATATTCCCCTGTAAGGACGCTTGACCCCTGGAAAGGATAATGATGTTCCACGAAGTGGAGTATGGACTTCATAAGTATAAGTTTTATCTCGGTATGTTGGATGTCCCACGAGGATGAAGAGATGGATTACTATTCGATATAAAGGAGGTATGATGTTGGAAATATGGAGCAATGGAAATTCCAAGATGAGTCTGAGTAATCATGTCCTAGTTTGGTGCCTATAGAAGGAAGGAAGACAGTACAATTGGATGGATTCTAAGTATACTAAGAAGCTGGAAGTTGAATGTTGGAATAATGATCAGTTGCTCGATGATGAGCTCAAGGTATACAAGTGATGAGGTGGGCCCATAACCCACAGGCCCCAGGACCTGCCAAGAAGCAAGCACACTCTTGCTGAAGGAGAAACCCTTGGAAGAGGATATGCCTTTACCCAACCGACGATTTTATAGGAGCAACGCAAAATCTGAGAGTTGTTAAGGAACGATAGATGTTTGTTTGGCTTGCAGAATCAATGGATTTATCCGAACTTGGTTCGTCGACAAGAGAAATTCTGCAATGCTTGTGAGGATGACCGAGTGTTAGAATGCGAGATTCACTAAACCATATACAAGATAATGATTTGGGTGCCGGATGGATTGATCACCATACCGACTTACTCTTATTATTCGCCTTGCTATATGGGATGGTAAATCTGAGTGACTTACCTATAGTAGAGAGACGACGATCAAAACCTTGTTTAAACCATAGAATGGTATAAGTATTTTCCCCTTGTACACGGCAGTTGTTGCCAACCGTAGGTTATACGGTGAGGTTCAGCCCAGACCCATTTTCTGCAGGAGAAACCATAAATTGTTGACCACCATGAGATATCGATAGTTGTTTAGTATTGGCGCCAGACCCGTCAGCTAAGAAGACCCAGTCTCGGAATAACCATACCAGATGAAATGGATACAAGAATTAAGGAAAGGGTTATGCCACCACCAGAAGAGCCCAGAGAAGGAAATTTTTTTTTGAGATCTGAGGAGACCGACACTGTCAACAATAAGGATGGGGTATATGAGTTTTGATGGAACTGTAACCATGCTTCTAAGGGTGGTAGCACCCGAGACCCCGGAGACGATCGATGGAGACCCCAAACCCTAACCTATTTCTTGCTAGCCTCTCCGAATCTCGAGGACGAGATTCATTTTAAGGGTGGTAGGTTTGTAACATCCCAAAATTCTAAATTTTGGAATGTTATATTAAATAGATAGATTTGATTGATTGTTGGATTGATTGACTGAAAGTGAGTGAAATTCAAAACTTTTTGAAAATTAAATGAGAGGGAATAAAAGGACTTTCCCAAACTTTCATTTTTGCTTTTTTGATCTTCGTGAATTCAAATTTCTTTTCATCACAAAACCCTCGAGAGAAGATGACATGACTTCTTCCATTTATTTAAATGACAAGGGGTGTTGAAAATATTTGAATTTCATTTGGAAAATATTTCCAATTCTGAGACTTTATGCAACTCAATGGTTTTCACGAGCGAAGATAAAATGACTTCTTCAAAACATATGAAATATGAGTTGGGAGTTTAAAAGAATTAAATTCAAAGTTCTTTTGAATTTATTTTCAATTTGGAGTTATTTGAGTTTTATTCAAATTATTTTTCTCCAAAAATAAAATATACAGAAATTAGGGTAATATGATTCCCTACATCATAAATTTGGAGAGAAATACATTTGAATTAATTTTGGTATTTTCAAAATGATTTTATTGGGTTTTAAATAGGTCAGCAGCACTGTTTGAATTATTAGAATTTTTGTGTATTTTATTTGAAGCTAGAATAATGTTCAGCTTGTAGGAAATCTTTTTCTGAAAATTTTGATATATTATATGCCTATATAATATATTTATTTATTTTTGCTTTTATTCTTTTTGTTTGGGAAAATGTTTTAAAAAAAAACTCCGCCGCCGACTGGGCCGGCTCAGGGCCCAGCAGAGCGCGTCGCCAGCCCAGCCCAGCTAACCGCGCCGTCTCCCACCCCGCGCAGGAGACCGGCCGCCGCACGCCTCCCGAGCGCCGACCTCGGCGTTCGTGTCCGCCCCGGACTCCCCTTGCCCCTCGCACAAGCCGTCCGCCGCCCCAGCCCTTAAATATCCGCGCCCCTCCTCTTCTTGCGCCACTGCCGCCGCTCCCGCATCTCGCCGAGCCGCGCCGCCGCTGCACCGCGCGCCGCG
>NC_041385.1:257375614-257383804 GCF_002162155.2 Triticum dicoccoides
CTCGCTGCCGTCGCCTCCGCCGCTTCCCGCCGCCCACGCCGCCTGCCGTCGCCGGAGCTGCTGCTGCCGTCACCCGTCGTTGTCGGTTTTCTTGCCCGAACCTCTGAACCGGTAAACCGCCTGGTCCGGTTTATTTTTCTTTTAGGGTTTAGGTTCACTTCGGTTTTTTCAAAAAAAACACGGTTTATTATTTAGTTTAGTTTATTTTTGTGAGCGTTCATTAGTTAGAGTTTTCTAACGAACGGTTTCATCGCATATGCTTCTGTAGTGAACGTTCGTTATTTAGATTTTTCTTTTTCTTTTTAGTTTTCGGCCAGGGACCTATCTGTGAAGATTTTATTTACAGATTAGTCCCTAATCTTCAAACCCTCACAACTTTTTACCCGTTTGTCCAAATCCAACGAAACCAACGCCCACGTCTTCGTTATGATCTGATCTATCCAGTAATCCAACTCAAACATATTTTTGAAAGTTTAAAATTTGAATTAGATCAGATTTGTATTTGAACTTCGTTTGATCGTAACTTGAGTTTTATAACTCCGATTTGAGTGATTCTTTTTGCAACTCGAAGCTCTTGACCTAAACTTTCTGATAAGGCCAAATTCATATAATTTTGGTACTGTTAGAAATTGTATTATGTTGCAAGAGATATTTGCTTGGTTTTGATGTTTTCCGAATCGTCTTCTTCGATCTTTCCGATCTTTTGAGTGATTGCTTATGTGTGGTTACTATTGCTTGATCACGATAGATTGACCGGAGTGTGATGAGTAGAACTATCAAGAGTTTTGATTGCGATTCATCTTCTTCAACATTGCAGGCAAGTAACACTTGATCATACCCTTTTTCTACTACCCAGTTTTATTGCATTACATCAATCCTCAAACACTGCATGATTAGGATCTAATTAAATTGTGGGATGGGAAGTAGATGAGGTAGTACCTATTACCTGTTTTACTTATGAAACCTTTGGGAGTTACTTCTGCGTTTGCTTATTATGCCATGCTATGCTAGTAGACGGGGATTGGGTGAGTGATATCCATGACAGATGTGAGTTTGTTAAATTAATGGTTTATCTAAGGTGGCAACTTAAATACACATCTGGGTGGATTGAGGCACCTAGGGTATCCAGTGATTGCCTGTTTTTTTTTGGAAATCCCGGGGGTACCGTGTGATTTTCCTATGGACCGCCACCCAGGCTCAAAGGGATCATAAGATAATTCATGCTAGTAACTTCCGTGTGCAGCCACAAGCCATTATGGGCTCTGGCATAGTTGACTAAGTCATGCGAACTCTTATAGTGGTAGACTAGCAGATGTAGGGGATGTAGGTGTACCGGTCTACCCATCGTAAGGTGCTAGCGCTTCTGAAAGACTATGTCTCGGTCATCCGTTTCTCAAACACCATGTAGTGCGAGAAACCAAACGGAGGCGATCGAGTCTTGTGGGGAAAAGTGCGTAAACCTATGCAGAGTGTACGAACTAATCATGATTAGCCGTGTCCCCGGTTATGGACATCTTGAGTATCTAGTACTTGAATATCATGTGTATCTCAACATGTTACTTCTAATTAATATTGTTGGGTTTGTTAATGAGTACTTTTAATTGGGATTGAGGATGCTATCAACCATTCTCAATGTTTAACAACCACCAGGATAGTTAAATAAATTTATTCCTTTGCAGTAGGGAAAAATTGGCTTTATGCAAAACTGTAACCATAGAGCTTTTCCACCAGCCATATATGCATGTAGTATAGCTTATTCTTTCATTACTCTCTATGTGTTACTTTGCCAGTATATTCCATGTGCTGACCCGTTTTTGGGCTGCAACATTTCATGTTGCAGACTTTTCAGACGACGAGTAAGTGATACGTTAGGGTTACGATTTCTACACTCAACTTTGCCGTTGGTGTTGATGGGAATCCACAACCTTGTTGCTTCCGCTATATTTGGATTGAGGTAATAGTATTTACGTTATTTATACATGTGATTTACCTCTGTTATAAATCCTCGAGTACTGTGTGTGTCAGCATACCGATCCAGGGATGACACGTAAGCACAGAGACTTGACCCATTCGGGTCGGGTCGCTATAGTTATTGAAACGCTTCTGCTTTCGGTCTACGAGGGTACATGGACACACTCTCCCTTCTCATTGCTATGCATCTCCTAGATAGATCTTGCATGATCGTAGGAATTTTTTTGAAATTACCGCGTTCCCCAACACTAACAAAGTGTGCAAGCTCCAGCGATCCATTTATGGACTGGTGCAAGCATCTCGGAGTTGTAATATACGCTTTGATGAGGTGATCAAAGCATATGGTTTTATCCAAACTTTTGGAGAAGCCTGTATTTACAAGAAAGTGAGTGGGAGATCTGTAGCATTTCTAATATTATATGTGGATGACATATTGTTGACTGGAAATAATATAGAATTTCTGGATAGCATAAAGGATACTTGAATAAATTTTTTTAATGAAAGACCTCGGTGAAGCTGCTTATATATTGGGCATCAAGATCTATAGAGATAGATCAAGACGCTTGATAGGACTTTCACAAAGCACATACCTTGATAAAGTTTTGAAGAAGTTCAAAATGGATCAGTCAAAGAGTGTGAAGCTGAGTCAGACTCAAGGCCCGGCTGATGTCTGCCAGAACTACGTCGGTATTTCCCCAAAGAGGAAGGGATGATGCAGTATAGCGACGGTAGGTATTTCCCTCAGTGATGAGACCAAGGTTATCGAACCCATAGGAGAACCTCCTCACACCACGTAAACAACACCTGCACAGAAATAACAAATACTCACAACCAGACGTGTTAAAGGGGTTGTCAATCCCTTTCGGGTACGGCGCCTCAAGATAGGTAAATAACGTGAGGTAAAAAGTGGTAGATAGGATAAATGGATCGCGGAACAAATAAATTCCAGCAAGTTATTTTTGTATTTTTGGTTTAATAGATCTGAAAATAAATGCAAGAGAAAAATAGATCACAAAGGCAAATATGATGAAAAGAGACCTGGGGGCCATAGGTTTCACTAGTGGCTTCTCTCAAGAAAAATAGCAAACGGTGGGAAAACAATTACTGATGGGCAATTGATAGAACTTCAAATGATCATGACGATATCCAGGCAATGATCATTATATAGGCATCACGTCTAAGATTAGTAGACCGACTCTTGCCTGCATCTACTACTATTACTCCACACATCGACCGCTATCCAGCATGCATCTAGTGTATTAAGTTCATGAGAAAATAGAGTAATGCAATAAGAACAATGACATGATGTAGACGAGATCCGTTTATCTATTGCGTCAGATATAGATCTCATCTTGTTATCCTTAGTAGCAATGATACATACGTGTCGGTTCCCCTTCTGTCACTGGGATCAAGCACCGAAGATCGAACCCACTACAAAGCACCTCTTCCCATTGCAAGATAAATAGATCAAGTTGGCCAAAAAAAACAAATATCTGAGAAGAAATACGAGGCTATCAGCAACCATGCATATAAGAGATCAAAGAAGACTCAAATAACTTTCATGGATAAAAACATAGATCTGATCATAAACTCAAAGTTCATCTGATCCCAACAAACACACCGCCAAATGACTTACATCATATGGATCTCCAAGAGACCATTGTATTGATAATCAAGAGAGAGAGAGAGGAAGCCATCTAGCTACTAACTACGGACCCGTAGGTCTACAAAGAACTACTCATGCATCATAGGAGAGGCACCAATGGAAGTGGTGAACCCCTCCATGACGGTGTCTAGATTGGATCTGGTGGTTCTGGACTCCGCGGTGGCTGGATCAATATTTCGTCGACTCTTCTAGGGTTTTTGGAATATTGTGGTATTTATAGAGCAAAGAGGCGGTTCGGGGGGCACCCGAGGTGGGCACAACCCACCAGGGCGCGCCTGGGCCCCCTGGCGCGCCCTGGTGGGTGATGCTCCCCTCGAGCAGCCCCTCAGGTGCTTCCTTGGCCCATTGGCTTTCTTCTGGCCCAAAAAATTCCTCCAGGAGTTGCGTTGCGTTTGGACTCCGTTTGATATTGATTTCCTGCGATGTAAAAAACAAGCAGAAAACAACAACTGGCACTGGGCACTATGTCAATAGGTTAGTACCAAAAAATGATATAAAATGACTGTAAAACACCCAAGAATGATAATATAACAGCATGGAACAATCAAAAATTATAGATACATTGGAGACGTATCAGCATTCCCAAGCTTAATTCATGCTCGTACTCGAGTAGGTAAATGATAAAAACAGAATTTTTGATGTGGAATGCTGCCTAACATGTTCATCATATTCTTTTCTTTATAGCATGGACATATGGACTTTTATATGATTCAAAGCAATATTTTAGTTTTGACATGAAGACTTTAATACTCAAGAATACCAACAAGCAACCCTGTCTTTCAAATATCAACACTAAGGCAAGTTATCCCTAGCCCATCATGCTCAATCATTGATCCATTCATGAAACACACTCGAATATTAGCTATATCCAATGCTCAAATACGGTCATAGTGCCCCTTAGTTGGCGCTTTATAAGAGAAGATAGAGATTCAAATTCAAAATAAAAAATGCATAAGTAAAAGAAAGGCCATTCGCGGAGGGAAGTAGGGATATGTAGAGGTGCCAGAGCTCAAAGCTTAAATTGAGAGATAAAATTATTTTTGAGAGGCATTCTTTTCCTACCAACGAAAACGACTTGGAGCATCCCAACACTTTCCATGCTAGATACATCATAGGCGGTTCCCAAACAGAAAATAAAGTTTATTCCTTTTTCCACCATAACTTTCACTTTCCATGGCTAGTCGTATCCACGGTGCCCTCCATACCAACACTATCCAAGGAATTTATTATTTGACAACATAAAATAAATTCATTTTTCATTTCGGGACTAGGCATCCCTAATACTTTTGTCGTACTCTCGTGCAATGACAAGTGAATAAACATTCATTGTGAGAATAACACACCTAGCATGGAAAATATTGGCTACCCTTTACCACCTCGCGAGTAGTAGAGCACACAAAAGAGAAATTTATTTTGAAAATTAGAGATGGCACATGCAAATTTGCTTAGAACGGCATGGAAATACCGCATATAGGTAGGTATAGTGGACTCATATGGCAAAACTGGTTTAAAAGGTTTTGGATGCACAAGTAGTGATCATACTTAGTGCAAAATGAAGGCTAGCAAAAAGATTGAGAAGCGACCAACCAAAAATCGAAAAATCTCATACCCAAGCATTAAGCATAAGTAACACAGAATAATGCACCATAAGTAGGATATAAAATTCATTGCATAACTATTGACTTTCATGCTTGCATAGGGAATCACAAACCTTAACATCAATATTCTTACTAAAGAACAATTACCCATCAGCATGACTCACATATTATATCGTCATATCTGAAAACCATTACTAAGAATCAAGTTTATTTTTTCCAATGATCTTCATGAAAGTTTTTATTATATCTTCCTTGGATATTTATCACTTTGGGACTATTTTCATGTGTTGCTTTTGATAAGCTCAAACAAATATAAGTGAAGATCATGAGCATAGATTTTTTTCTTGCTCTCAAAATAATCTAAGTGAAGCAAGAGAGAATTTCTTAAAAATTTACTAACTCCCAAATAAATCTAAGTGAAGCATGAGAGCATATCTTCAAAATTAACAAAGCACACCGTGCTCAAAAAGATATAAGTGAAGTACTAGAGCAAGTCCATGGCTCTAAAAATTTAAGTGAAGCATATGAGCAAGCATAGCATAATTTTTGGCTCTCTTAAAAGGGTGTGTCCAGCAAGGATTCAACACTTAAAACACAAGGCAAAACAAGCAAAGACTCATATCATACAAGACGCTCCCAGCAAAACTCATATCATGTGACGAATAGCAATATAGTTCCAAGTAAAATACTGATGGTCATTAGAAGAAAGCGGGGATGCCACTCGGGGGCATCCCCAAGCTTAGTTGCTTGCTAATTCTTTGAATATTATCTTGGGGTGCCTCGGGCATCCCCAATCTTAGCCTTTTGCTTATCCTTATTCCTTCATCCATCGTAAGATAACCCAAAACTTGAAAACTTCAATCACACTAAACTCAAACAAAACCTTCGTGAGATCCGTTAGTATAAGAAACCAAACCACTACTATAAGTATTGTATCAAACCTATTCTTATTTTGTTTTTGAATTATATCTACTGTATTCCAACTTTTCTATGGCAAAAACTCATCAAAGAAAACCATAGAATCATCAAAACAACCACACAACGCAAGGAAAACAGAATCTGTCAAAAACAGAACAGTCTGTAGCAATCTGAAAATTTCGAATACTTATATAACTCCAAAAATTCTGAAATAAATTGGTGTACGTGAGGAATTTGTCTATTAATCCTGTGCAAAAATAATTAACTTAAAACCACTCTTCTGTAAAAATGACAATGAATCTCGTGAGCGCAAAAGTTTCTGTTTTTTTAGCAAGATCAAATAAACTTTCACCCAAGTCTTCCCAAAGGTCTTGCTTGGCACAAACACTAATTAAAACACGAAAAACACAATCACAATAGTATACTAATTGTGATAACACTCAAGAACAGGAAGCAAAAGGCAAAAAAAATTATTCATTTGGTTGCCTCCCAACAAGCGCTATCGTTTTACGCCCCTATCTAGGCATAACGCGTAGGATCTAAGTGTTGTCATCTTTGGTTCTAGATCCATAAGATGCCCTCGGGATTGATTCATATGGTGGCCTAATTCTTGTTCTAGGGAAGTGTTCCATTCCCTTCCTTAGTGGAAATTGAAATTTAATATTGCCTTCTTTCATATCAATCACGGCACAAATAGTACGCAAAAACGGTCTACCAAGAATAATTGGACAAGACAGATTGCAATCAGTATCAAGAACAATAAAATCTATGGGCACATAGTTCCTATTTTAAAGAATAAGAACATCATTAATTCTTCCCGTAGGCTTTTTAATAGTAGAATCCGCTAAGTGCAAATTTAAAGAGCATTCTTCAATATCGGTAAGACCAAGCACATCACATAAAGATTTCAGAATTGTAGAAACACTAGCACCCAAGTCACATAAAGCAAAACACTCATAATTTTTAATCTTGACTTTGATAGTAGGTTCCCATTCATCATGCAAATTTCTAGGAATTGAAACTTCTAATTCCAACTTTCCTTCAAAATCTTTCATCATGGCATCAACAATATGTTTAGTAAAAGATTTATTTTGTTCATAAGCATGGGGTGAATTTATCATGGATTGCAACAAAGAAATCCAATCAATCAAAGAGCAACTATCATAATTAAAGTCTTTGTAATCCAAAATAGTGGGCACATCACTAGTTAAAGTCTTGACCTCTTGAAACCCACTTTTATCAATTTTTTCAACAAGATTTCACCCTCCGAATCATAGGGACGCCTTCTAACTAAAGTTGACTCTTCTCCAATCCCTTTTTCATCAATCTTAAATTTACTAAACAAAGAATCAATAGAAGAAACACCAATCACTTTAAGATCTTCATCACTTTTATGATAGTAATCACTAGAAAACGCTTTTTCTAAAATTCTCTTTTAGCTCTAAGCATAGCGGTTCTTTTCTTACTTTCACCCATAGAAACATAAAGATCTTTAATTGATTCTTCAACTTTAGGCAAAAAAAAATCATCTTGAGAGTTTCTACATCATGAGAAATTCTATCAACACTTCTAGACAAATTATCAATTTTATTCAACTTTTCTTCTATCGAAGTGTTGAAAGCCTTTTGCGTATTGATAAATTCTTTAATATTGTTCTCAAGATCAGAGGTGTTTCTATTATTATTGTAGGTGGGATTACCATAGGAATTACCATAATTATTAGAGGAATTACTAGGAAAAGGCCTAGGAAAAATTACCTCTATAAGCATTGTTGTTGAAATTATTTCGCAAGACAAAATTCACATCTATGGCATCACTATTTTTCTCAATCAAAGTAGACAAAGGCACATCATTAAAATCAATGGGAGCACTTTTATTAGCAACCAACTTCATAAGAGCATCAACTTTTTCACTCAAAGAATTTATTTCTTCTACCGAATTGACTTTTTTACTAGTAAAAGCTCTTTCGGTATGCCATTGCGAGTAATTTGCCATAATATTGTCTAGAAATTTAGTACATTCACCCAATGTAATTTC
>NC_041385.1:257384265-257406170 GCF_002162155.2 Triticum dicoccoides
GGAATCTAAAAGTTTACGAGAAACAAAATTCAATCCCGCATAAAAAATTTGTATGATCATCCAAAGATTTAACCCATGAGTTGGGTAATTCCTTAGCATCAATTTCATCCTTTCCCAAGATTGTGCAACATGCGCATGTTCAAGTTGCTTGAAATTCATGATTTGGGCTCTAAGGGAAATAATTTTTGCGGGCGAAAAATACTTAATGATTAAAGCATCTTTGCACATGTTCCAAGAATCGATACTATTGCGAGGCAAAGAAGAAAACCAAAATTTTGCACGATCTCGCAAAGAAAACGGAAATAATTTCAACTTCACAACATCATTGTCGACATCTTTTTTCTTTTGCATATCGCATAATTCCACGAATGTGTTAAGATGGGACGCGGCATCCTCATTAGGAGTATCGGCAAATTGATCTTTCATGACAAGATTCAACAAAGTATATTAATATCACAAGACTCCGCACTAGTGGCTGGAGGAGCAATCGGAGTGCTAATAAAATCATTGTTGTTGGTATTTGAGAAATCACACGACATGGTGTTCTCTTGAGTCATGATGACTTCGCAACAAGATTGCACTCAAAAACAGATCTGACGAGAAAACGGTGAACGAAAAAAGGGCGAATAAAACGGCAAATTTCTGTGAAGTGGGGGGAGAGGAAAACGAGAGGCAAATGGCAAATAATGTAAATTGTGAGGAGATGAGATTTGTGATTAGGAACCTGGTTGATGTTGAAGATCTTCCCCGACAATGGCACCAGAAATTCTTTTTGATGTCTGCTAGAACTACGTCGGTATTTCCCCAAAGAGGGAGGGATGATGCAGTATAGCGACGGTATGTATTTACCTCAGTGATGAGACCAAGGTTATCGAACCAGTAGGAGAACCTCCTCACACCATGTAAACAGCACCTGCACACAAATAACAAATGCTCGCAACCCGACGTGTTAAAGGGGTTGTCAATCCCTTCCGGGTACGGTGCCTCAAGGTAGGCAAATAACGTGAGGTAAAAAGTGGTAGATAGGATAAATAGATCGCGGAACAAATAAATTGCAGCAAGGTATTTTTGTATTTTTGGTTTAATAGATCTGAAAATAAATGCAAGAGAAAAATAGATCACAAAGGCAAATATGATGAAAAGAGACCCTGGGGCCATAGGTTTCACTAGTGGCTTCTCTCGAGAAAAATAGCAAATGGTGGGAAAACAATTACTGTTGGGCAATTGATAGAACTTCAAATAATCATGATGATATCCAGGCAATGATCATTATATAGGCATCATGTTCAAGATTAGTAGACCGACTCCTGCCTGCATCTACTACTATTACTGCACACATCGACCGTTATCCAGCATGCATCTAGTGTATTAAGTTCATGAGAAAACGGAGTGTTGCAATAAGAATGATGACATGATGTAGACGAGATATGTTTATCTATTGCGGCAGATATAGATCTCATCTTGTTATCCTTAGTAGCAACGATACATACATGTCGGTTCCCCTTCTGTCACTGGGATCAAGCACTGTAAGATCGAACCCACTACAAAGCACCTCTTCCCGTTGCAAGATAAATAGATCAAGGCTGCCAAACAAAACCCAAATATCAGAAAAGAAATACGAGGCTATAAGCAATCATGCATATAAGAGATCAAAGAAGACTCAAATAACTTTCATGGATAAAAACACAGATCTGATCATAAACTCAAAGTTCATTGGATCCCAACAAACACACCACCAAAAGACTTACATCATATGGATCTCCAAGAGACCATTGTATTGATAATCAAGAGAGAGAGGAAGCCATCTAGCTACTAACTACGGACCCGTAGGTCTACAAAGAACTACTCACGCATCATAGGAGAGGCACCAATGGAAGTTGTGAACCCCTCCATGACGGTGTCTAGATTGGATCTGGTGGTTCTGGACTCCGCGATTGGATCTGGCTCGGGCTATATTT
This sequence comes from Triticum dicoccoides, assembly GCF_002162155.2. NCBI lineage: Eukaryota > Viridiplantae > Streptophyta > Magnoliopsida > Poales > Poaceae > Triticum > Triticum dicoccoides. The sequence goes on from NC_041385.1 coordinate 257,386,224, forward strand.
CGTCGACTCTCCTAGGGTTTCTGGAATATTGTTGTATTTATAGAGCAAAGAGGCGGTTCGGGGGCACCCGAGGTGGGCACAACCCACCTGGGCGCGTATGGGCCCCCTGGTGCGCCCTGGTGGGTGTTGCTCCCCTCGAGGAGCCCCTTAGGTGCTTCCTTGGCCCATTGGCTTTCTTTTGGCCCAAAAAAATTCCTCCAGGAGTTGCGTTGCGTTTGGACTCAGTTTGATATTGATTTCCTGTGATGTAAAAAACATGCAGAAAACAACAACTGGCACTAGGCACTATGTCAATAGGTTAGTACCAAAAATTTATATAAAATGACTATAAAATGATTGTAAAACATCCAAGAATGATAATATAACAACGTGGAACAATCAAAAATTATAGATACGTTGGAGACGTATCACCGACCACTACAGAAGATAGAGAGAAAATGAAAGCCAGTCCTTATGCCTCAGCCATAGGTTCTATCATGTATGCTATGTTATGTACCAGACCTGATGTGTGCCTTGCTATAAGTTTAGCAGGGAGGTACCAAAGTAATCCAGGAGTGGATCACTAGACAGCAGTCAAGAACATCCTGAAGTACCTGAAAAGGACTAAGGATATGTTTCTCATTTATGGAGGTGACAAAGAGCTCGTCGTAAATGGTTACGTCGATGCTAGCTTTGACACTGATCCACATGACTCTAAGTCACAAACCGGATACGTATTTTTACTGAATGGTGGAGATGTCAGTTGTTGCAGTTCGAAGCAGTGTGTCATCGCAGGATCTACGTGTGAAGCAGGGTACATAGCTGCTTCAGAAGCAGAAAATGAAGGAGTCTGGATGAAGGAGTTCATATCTGATCTAGGTGTAATACCTAGTGCATCCGGTCCAATGAAAATATTTTGTGACAATACTGGAGCAATTGCCTTGGCGAAGGAATCCGGAGTTCACAAAAAGACCAAACACTTCAAGAGACGCTTCAACTCCATCCGTGATCTAGTCAAGGAGAGAGACATAGAGATTTGCAAAATACATACGAATTTAAATGTGGCAGACCCGTCGACTAAGCCCCTTCCACGAGCAAAACATGATCAGCACCAAGACTCCATGGGTGTTAGAATCATTACAATGTAATCTAGATTACTGACTCTAGTGCAAGTGGGAGACTCAAGGAAATATTCCCTAGAGGCAATAATAAAGTTGTTATTTTATATTTCCTTGTTCATGATAAATGTTTATTATTAATGCTAGAATTGTATTAACCGGAAACTTGATACATGTGTCGATACATAGACAAAACACCGTGTCCCTAGTATGCCTCTACTTGACTAGCTCGCTAATCAAAGATGGTTAAGTTTCCTAGCCATAGACATGTATGTCATTTGATGAACAGGATCACATCATTAGGAGAATGATGTCATGGACAAGACCCATCTATTAGCTTAGCATAATGATCGTTCAGTTTTATTGCTACTGCTTTCTTCATGTCAAATACATATTCCTCAGACTATGAGATTATGCAACTCCGGGATACCGGAGGAATGCCATTTGTGCTATCAAACGTCACAACGTAAGTGGGTGATTATAAAGATGCTCTACAGGTATCTCCGAAGGTGTTTGTTGGGTTGGCACAGATCGAGATTAGGATTTGTCACTCCGAGTATCGGAGAGGTATCTCTGGGCCCTCTCGGTAATGCACATCATAAGAAGTATTGCAAGCATTGTGACTAATGAGTTAGTTGAGGGATGATGCATTATAGAACGAGTAAAGAAACTTTCCCATAATGAGATTGAACTAGGTATGAAGATACCGACGATCGAATCTCGGGCAAGTAACATACCGATGACGAAGGGAATAATGTATGTTGTCATAACGGTTCGACCGGTAAAGATCTTTGTAGAATATGTGGGAACCAATATGAGCATCCAGGTTCCGCTATTGGTTATTGACCGTAGAGGTGTCTCGGTCATGTCTACATAGTTCTCAAACTCATAGGGTCTGCTCGCTTAACATTCGATGAAGATCTGTATTATATGAGTTATGTGATTTGGTGACCGAATGTTGTTCGGAGTCCCGTATGAGATCACGGACATGACGAGGAGTCTCTAAATGGTCGAGAGGTAAAGATTCATATATAGGACGATAGTATGCGGACACTGGAAGTGTTCCGGGGTACCGGGTACGTATCGGGTCACCGGAAGGGGTGCCAGGCAACCCCCGGCAAACTACATGGGCCTAATGGACCAAGAGGGGGACAGACCAGCCCCTAAGGGTCTGGTGTGCCCCCATGTAGGCCGAATTGGGGGCGAAGGAAAGGGGGGAAGAGAGAAGGAAGGGGAGGGATTCGGCCTCCCCCTTCCTTCCCTTCCCCTCCTCCTTCCTTCCTCCTCCGGAACTTATGGAAGGGGGGAGGCCGAATTGGGGAGGCGCCCAAGTAGGATTCCTCCTACTTGGGGCACCCCCTTGGCTGCCTCTCCTCCCCTCTAACATAGGTATATATATGTGGGGGGCAATGCTAGAACACACATCACTGATTCCTAGCCGTGTGCGGTGCCCCCCTCCATAGTTTACGCCTCTAGTCATATTCATGTAGTGCTTAGGCGAAGCCCTACGTGGATCACTTCTGCATCACCGTCACCAGACGTCGTGCTAACGCAATTCTCCCTCAACACTTTGCTGGATGAAGAGTTCGATGGATGTCATCAAGCTGAACGTGTGTAGAACTCGGAGGTGTCGTACGTTCGGTGCTTGACCGGTCAGAACGAGAAGACGTTCGACTACATCAACCGTGTTAACAAACGCTTCCGCTTTTGGTCTACGAGGGTACATGGACACAATCTCCCCCTCTCGTTGCTATGCATCTCCTAGATAGATCTTGCATGAGCGTAGGAATTTTTTGAAATTGCATGCTACGTTTCCCAACAATATATTTATGAACTGGAGCTAGTTCTGGGTCGCCCTAGGTTATGACTGTTATATGATGATTATAATCCAACACCGGTCCAATGCCTACGCGTTTTCCGCATATTGCACTCGCTAAGTTACTATTGCTATTGCTACTGTTACACTTGCTACAAAACCATTGCTACCACTATTACCGATACTGCTATTGCTCCACTACTATCAAAACTATCATATTACTGTGCTACTAATCACTTTGCTACAGATACTTAATCTGCATGTGTGGTTGAATTGACAACTCAATTGCTAATACTTGCTAATATTCTTTGGCTCCCCTTGTGTCGAATCTATAAATTGGGGTTGAATACTCTACCCTCGAAAACTATTGTGATCCCCCATAATTGTGGGTTATCAACTCACAACTCTTCTTTGTGACAATATCGCTGCCATTCAAATGGCTAAAGATCCACTGAAGCATGGACTAACCAAACATAGTGGTGTGAATGCCTCCTTTATTCGATATCATTGCCAACCATCTACTATTAATCTCTGGTGCATCCCCTCAGAGCTTCAAGTTGCAGATTTTTTTCACAAAGGCTCAAACTAGAGATCAGCATACTTTTCACATTCTCAAACTCAGTGTATATGATGCATACACCGGCATACCCAATGACAAATCTTGTATAGGCTATACTCCAGGGTAGTGTAAGGAATTGGCTCATGTAACCCTCTACTTCTTCCTCTTAATATATAAAATGTTTGTTCTGCTCAATCCCATCCCCTCACAACAATATTGAACTAAACCTTGAAATCAAAAGGGGCTTTCTCAATGTTGAAAGCTCCATTGTCGATAAAGTACGTCTGACCACCTAAAACGGTAGAGGTCAAAAAAATCTCAACATACACTAGTATATATCACCATGAATACTAACTACTTCCATCGCCATACTACTCATGCGAGGAAGAGGTTCAAATAGTGATGTTTTTTTGACAAAGGGTGGATTTTGGCTCGAAATGGAGCATTAGGAAGATACAGAACACAATGAGCCCACTATGGCTTCTGCATAGTTAGGATGCACATAGCCAACACAAATGCATGCACAAAAGATACACCATCAAAAAACAAAGTCATATAAGACCAAAACTATGTGTAGACAAGGACAGATAAACAAAGTGATCAGATCCGTGATCGGCAAACTACAAAAAATGACCATATCCGCAACAATCATCTCATGACACCACATAGACAAGCATGTTTTTCAACATCAACGCATTCTAGAAGGAAGCAACACTCAAGCACCTCCATCATCGGATCCAACCACCCAAGGCTAGAATCTAGGTTTTCACCCTGAAGAACCAGTCGGAGCATATCCAAGAAATGCCTTTAACAAGGTAATGGCATAAAAACATTGCCATTGACAATTATAACCAACTCAGGTCAGACCTAAACTTTCACCCCAAAACTCGAGACCAGGTGCTCGAGTAGCACCACCATCAAAGTCACTCATGTGTTGTCGTCACCACATTTCGTGATCCTAGCAGCTACCTGATGTGCGAACTGCACAGCCATTCTTCTGTTTGAGGCCTCCCTCCATAGTTTGTATCTCACTATTGAAGCCAACCTCCAGATCTAGAGGGAGGAACCCTTGTGAGGACCTTTCTGTGGGCACTGCAATTCGTAGTGAGGCTGCCATCGCGTCACATGAACTAGCCAGAATCACCACCTCCTTTCATTCTACAACCATGTTGATGTCTGCTAAGACCAAAAGAATCCAACACATCACCTCGCCACCACCCATTGTGAGGGCTTTGCTGAGAGACACATAGGCAACAACAAAGGGAGGATCCATGGAGGAGAGGGCGTTGGTGGTGTAAGCTTGGAGACGAAACCCGAGTGGCCAAGAGAGACGTAGGGATGATTCGATTTTTTCGTGTGTCGGGTTCTATAGTGCAAGAGGACGACAAAGCTGCTACTAGCCGACGCACCACGGTGCAAAGCTATCCTCCAGTAGCAATCGATCCATTCCAGGACGTGTAGTAGAGTACTAGTACACCTAACAGAACTCCAGCAGAATAACCTCAGGCCCGGCCCAGATCCGGCCAGCGCAAACCCTTACGCACTCCATTGTCACTGATCGGGACCATAGGCACATCGCGCACCCGGTTGAGCAGCAACCAAGGATATATAGACCTCAATGTCACCCCCCCTGCTGCACAGGCTAGCACGATGCCCATCAAACCTGCTTCGCCATGTAGAAGAACCGTCATCCATGCCTACAGCGTCGCGCTCAAGCACTCATCACCATGCCAACAATGAAGCAGCATGCTAGAGCTGTCCAAGCTAGATCCGGTCATCAATGTTGTCGTTGTTGTCCATGAGAAGCTTGCCACCGTGACCGAGATCCACCCACATACGAGCAAGGTCCCCGCTGCCTCCTCAGCCACACGGCTTCACTTGCAGCATCATCCGATGGCATCGAAGAGGAGGAAAGGAGGTGTGGTGACAGCTAGGGTTTGGACTCCCTTCTGAGTCGCTCACATGGGAACGATGTGGGGGTTGTTCTTTTTTATTATGCTTGGCCGGTTCAAAGAGGGATGTGATGGTGAAGAATGGCTTTAGTAGCATTCTTTAGCAACCAAGATCTCTACTATTAACCTCTATTATTAAAGTGGAGTTGGTTCCGTCACCTCCACTCCGGTTAATCCCCTTCCACCACAGACGTCTCCTCCCATCGTTTTTTAATGTTGGTTTTATCCGATTTCCTTCCAAAACTCTTCCCATGGTTTTTTCCCGCACTAAGTGTTTTCCTCGTTTTCTTCGTTTTGACCCTTGATGAATCAAAATCACAGAGTTTCATTCATCTCCACATAAAGGAATCAAATCATACGGCTGTAAAAGGAATCATATCATATCTTGCAATTTCCCAAAAACAATCAACATAACTAAACCAAACAATTTGCTATCCTTTGCTTATCAAAAAAATCCCGATCTCACAAGACATCATCCATCCTCCTCCTCTCAAGGAAATTGAATATTTGTTATCAAGTTCGCTATAGTTTCTCTATTATTAAAGGGGAATTGGTTCTGTCGCCTCCACTCCAGTTAACCCCCTTCCACCACAGATGTCTCCCCTTGTCAGTTTTTACGTTGGTTTTATCCGATTTCTATTCAAAACTCGTCCCATGGTTTTTTTCCGCATTAAGTGTTTTCCTCTTTTCTTTTGTTCTGGCCCTTCATGAATCAAAATCACAAAGGTTGGTTCTTCTCCACATAAAGGAATCAAATCATATGGCTAAAAATAATCAAATCATAACTTGCCAGTTCCCAAAAAACAATCAACATAACTAAATCAATCATTTTTCTATCCTTCCCTTAACAAGAAAAAGAATCTCGGTCTCACACCACATCATCCACCCCTCCTTCTCTGGAGGAAATTGACTATATGTTATCAAGTTCGTTGTAGTTTCTCTGCTATTAAAGTTGAGTTGGTTCCATGGCCTCCACTCTAGTTAATCCCCTTCCACCACAGACGTCTCCTCCCATTTGTGTTTATACATTGCCGCCACTGAGGATGCATACAGTGACGCAATTGCAGGTGTTGAAGCATCGCACTGGGGATATGAAGTGTGAGAAAGTGTTCAGGAGCTTCGTGCCCATCAAGATCTCTCTAGACAACATCCACACACCAATTTAGTTTCATGTTGCTACACACACAATTAATCAAGATATCTCAGGGTGAAAGGATTGTTGCAATAAGACTTGCTTGCTGGCAAAGATTAAAATAACTAAGACTTTCAACGAATAATATGTGTGTGAAGGATCTTCTCAACTTTGCTTTCTATTCAATTAGGTGCATATTTCATGAGATAATCTTTGTTTTGATTTTGTTTTTTTCTTGTGGATTTCAAGATAGGAGGGTAGCTTCGTAGGGGGGTGGGGTCAACGAGCAAGGTGATTTTGTAGTGTTTATGTTTGCATATTTTGTTCTGATTTCTCTTGATATTTGTTTATTTGTAGATAAATTGGATAGGCTTTGATTAAGACTGTTCTGGAATGAGAGATAATCTGGATGTGAATGATAGATGGAATGAGAGATAAACTGAAGATTATAATTGTGCCCTCTGTCATGATAATCTGGAATGAAGCATGCTGGTCCATTGTCGAGTGCTTCGCCGCAGCAAGGGGGCGATGGTGGTGCGGGTCCAGTCAACCGTGCTGCTAATGCGCCACCTCGGGGACAATGGGGTGACGATGGCATCAATTCTTATGGTGAGGGTCATCATCGTGGCTCGTCCTCGTCGGGCGGCGGGCGTGGCTATGCCTGGCAGAGTGATGGAACGGTTGAAAGACCGTTTTATGGTCCTCCAGGAGGCTTTGTCGAGGGGGCATCTGGCCCTGATCACGGGCACAGAGGTGGCTACCGTGGTCATCGTGGTGGTCGCAGTGGGAGAAACCGTTACCGCCAGCATCCTCCGCCGCCGGTCGTTCTGGAACCGACGACCTCCTCGGAGGTGGCTGCTTCCGGACAGACGTCGGAATTGTCCGGTCAGGCTATGGAGGTGGTAACGGCGCTGGCTACTGCTGAGATCCCTGTGACTGAGCCAGTGGCGGCGGGTGCTTTAGGTGTTGTTGATGGTGAGAGAGCTTCCAAGTGGGCTCGGAAAAAGAAGAAGATGTTGTGTTATCGATGTGGTGAGAGAGGCCACTTTATTGCTGAATGTGTGACCGAGTTATGTGATACTTGCCTCAAACCAGCGCACGACACGGGAGAGTGCCCGATACTGAGAGATCAGATGCTGAGTATTACTATTTATGGAGTATACTGTGCTGAGCTGATGTTCTTTGAGTCTCCTTGTGTGAGGGAGGTCCCAGAGGAGGCCCAGAGCACGACTACGGGGGTGGTCAAAGTCATGAAAGGTGATGTGTCTGAGGCTCAGATTATGCAGAGGCTTAGGGAGTTAGCTCCAGGTGATTTTCAGCGGGAGCTTATTCGACTCGAGGCCAACACATATAAGGTTGACTTCCCTACTATAGAGGACTTGGTGCGTCTTCTCAGTTTTGGGCTATGCAGAGTTCCTGGCACAGAGTGCATTCTTGAGTTTCACGAGTGGAAAAAGGTAGAGCCACAGGGTAAGCCTCTCACTCAGGTCTGGTTGTGTTTTTCGGGTGCTCCATCGAAGTTGATTCAGGACGCTCGGGTAGCTGCAAGTTTGGGGTTTCTGGTCGGGAATACTGAGAGAGTGGACATGGCCTTTACCCGAGCTAACGGGGTGGCCCGACTACTAGTGAGTGTTCTGGACATTGAGTTTGTGCCTGACGTGGTCAAGTGGACACATAAGGGCCTCATGTATAACCTTGACATTGAGTTTGAGGACTCTGAGTTCTTCGCTGAGGCTCTGGCGGGGACTGATGTGGACGTGCATGATAAGAATGATGGTTCGGGTAATTCGGAGGCGTGAGGGGGGATGCTGGGCATGAGTTGCCCAATGGCCCGGGTACTGACCCTCAGATGCCCGGGAATGGGGCTGCACCCTCTACGTCGGTGCCTATGAGTACTTTGAGATTTGGTTCTTTTCAGCCTGCTTCCGCGCCTCCCAGGCTGTGGAGCGATAGGGCGGAGTCCGAGGATGTGCTAGAACGCACGCTCCCTCCACTGGACTTTGTTGAGGCAGCTGGTTCTATGGAGGGGAGGGCCGAGTTTGGGCAGGTAGCCCCCTGTTCTCCCACCACTACTGCTGGTTCGCCGCATGGGAGGACTCCGTCGAGACTGGCCACAGAGGTGGCGGTGTTGCCGAGCGGTCACAAGGGTTTGGGAGGGGGACCAGGGCAGGAGGCCTCAACTCCCTCTTCTCCTGCGGTGGTCAGGGTGACCGAGCCTGTGGCGTCGATCGACTACCAGCTGACGCCGAAAGGGTTGGCCCCGGTGCTCTTCGGCCTTAGGGCCGGGTCGGGTGAGGAGCGGGGGCAGGTGGCCCCCGCCTTCACGTCACCTCGCGGGACTCCAGGTGGGGAGCTTGGGCAGGTAGCCCAGCACTCACTAACCCCACGCTTGCCGGCGAATTGCGGTGACTCTCCGATTGTAGCGGCTTGGTCGTGCATTGGGGGTGGGGCAGGAGGCCTTACCCCAAACAGGCCGTCTGGGGAGGAGGTCATTACTTTTGGAGGTATTCTGGATCCTGTGTCTGAGGGGAGACGAATGAGCTATCGCCTCCAGGACTAGCCGGATGTTGATGATATGCAGCTGAGGTGCGCCATGCGGGCGGCCAAGCTTCGTGACATTGAGGTCACTACTGGTATGTCAGTCAACACTTCCAATTCCATTATGCACTTTTCAATGATGAGATTATTCACAATGCAAATCAGTTGGGAGTTTCACTAGGTAGTTATGAAAGTGAAATCTCTAAATCCGTTAATGATATCCTGGACCTGGAAGCGAAACGTGCTTTAGAGTTGATTCACAACTTAGCAACGGTCAAACCTATGAACGATTCTGACATAGATGCTTTGGGAGTCAGGGTGCTAGATACTTTCTGTGCGGATCTTGCCCCATCCCTCCTTGAGATAGAGGAGGAGGATGGTTCTATGACCCTAGGGGATGTTGCCCTGGTCGATGGGCAGGTTGTTAGATCCACAGGGACCGGTTGTGAGGACCGGATAGAGGATCAGAACAAGCCCAAACGTAAATGGAGGCGAAAGATTTATCCAGCATCTGTGGTGCGTAGAAGTGCTAGGATCCATACTACTAAAAAATTCCATGATGACTTATGAGAGGCATCTTTTGGAATAGCAGAGGTCTGACAGACTTGGCTAAAATAAGGTTTTTAGCAGATGCTTCCATTGAGCACAGGTTGGATTTTATCGCCCTCTCTGAAACAGGAAGAGACAATTTCTCTCCTCGGTTTCTTAGCACTTTATCGAGGGGTGTCGATTTTGATTAGCATTGCCTTCCCCCAAGAGGAAGATCAGGGGGGATCTTACTTGGGGTTAGATGCGAGATGTTGGAAGTCTGAAGTGCGGTTATGGGTGATTTCGTCGTCAAATTTTGGGTTAGATCCAAGATCGATGGCTTTAATTGGGCACTGGTAGCAGTATATGGGGCCGCGTAGCCGGAGCTTAAACCAGACTTTCTGGCGGATCTCGTCTGTATTTGTGGGTCTGAGCAGCTTCCAATCTTGGTTGGGGTGACTTTAACATTATTAGAAGGAAAGAAGAAAAGAATAATGATAATTTTGACGCCAGGTGGTCGTTCATGTTTAATACCATTATTGAAAGCTTGGATCTCAGAGAGATAGAGCTTTCGGGTAGAAAATTCACTTGGGCTAATACCTGGCAAACCCGACGTATGAGAAGCTGGATCGAGTCCTAGCGAGCGTCGACTAGGAATAGAAATTCCCTCTGGTAACAGTTCAAGCATTATCTCGTGGAATCTCTGACCACACCCCTCTGCTGGTTGACTCTGGCGAGGCAACGCATGTGGGTAATAAAAACACCTTTTCTTTTGAACTAGCGTGGTTTGAAAGAGAAGGCTTACTGGATCTGATAGCCAGGGAATGGGTGAAAGATGCAGGGGGAGGTCATCTATTGAGAGATGGTAGAATAAGATTAGGAACTTGAGAAGTTTCTTGCGAGGGTGGGCTAAGCATCTCAGTGGGATCTATAAGGCTGAAAAGGAAAGGCTCCTTACACTTATTCAGTCCCTAGATTTGAAAGCCGAGTCAACAATTTTAGAAACCTCGGAGCTCCACGCTAAAGTAGACGCGGAGATGAGTCTGAAAGAACTTCTGCGAGAAGAGGAGTTGAAGTGGGCATTGCGAGCTAAGGTTCGCAAAGTTGTCCAAGGGGACGCCAACACTCAATTCTTCCATATGATCGCCAACGGCAAGCATAGAAAGAAAAGAATCTTTCAACTTGAGCAAGATGAGGGGATAATTTTAGGACAGGAAAACCTAAAATTATACATAACCAATTACTACAAGCAGCTATTTGGGCCTCTAGAGGATAATTTTGTGTCCTTGGATGAGTCTAGGATTGAGGATGTTCCTCGGCTGGCTGCGGAGGAGAATGATGTTTCAACCGCCCCATTTTCGGAGAAAGAGGTGTTTGAAGCTATTTCACAGATGAAGAATAATAAAGCTCCGGGGCCGGATGAATTTCCGGTGGAGTTTTATAAAAAATGTTGGCACATAATTAAAGGGGATTTGTTATCGTTGTTCCATGATCTATTTGCCGGACAGCTTCACTTGTTGCACCTGAATTTTGGAACAATAACTTTGCTTCCGAAGAAAACAGAGGCTGTGAGAATTGAGCAGTTCAGGCCTATCTGTCTTCTTAATGTTAGTTTCAAAAAATTTACCAAGGTTGGGACTAATAGACTCACACAGATTGCGCACTCTGTGGTGCAGCCGACCCAAACTGCTTTCATGCCGGACAGAAACATCCTAGAAGGAGTTGTGGTCCTTCATGAAACGCTCCATGAAATCCATACAAAAAAACTAGACAGGGTTGTTTTCAAAGTGGATTTTGAAAAAGTGTACGATAAAGTCAAATGGCCCTTCCTGCAATAGGCATTGCGCATGAAAGGTTTTGATCAGGCCTAGAGACACCTTGTTGAGTCTTTCACGCAAAAAGGGAGTGTTGGAATCAAAGTGAATGACGACATAGGTCACTACTTCCAAACACATAAGGGCCTGAGACAAGGAGATCCAATGTCACCTATTCTGCTCAACATTGTAGTTGACAATTCTAATAGGAAGGGCAAATGATGCTGGTCAAGTAGGTGGCCTGGTACCTCATCTAGTTGATGGAGGGGTGTCTATCCTACAGTACGCTGATGATACTATTATCTTCATGGAGCATGACTTGGCAAAAGCGAGAAACATGAAGCTGGTGTTATGCTTATTCGAACAATTGACCGGGTTAAAAATTAACTTCCACAAAAGCGAATTATTCTGCTTCGGAAGAGCCAAAGAGGAACAAGAGGCGTACAAACAATTGTTCGGCTGTGAACTGGGGGCTTTACCTTTCACATATTTGGGTATAGCAATTCACCATCGTAAGCTAACAAATAGAGAATGGAAGTGTATTGAGGATCAATTTGAAAAGAAACTGAGTTGCTGGAAGGGCAAGCTGATGTCATATGGGGGATGGTTAATTCTCATTAATTCGGTACTCACGAGCATGCCTATGTTTCTCTTGTCTTTTTTCGAGGTACCAGTTGGAGTTCGGAAAAGACTGTGTTTCTATCGATCCTGCTTCTTCTGGCAGAGTGATGACCTGAAAATAAAGTATAGACTCGCTAAATGGGATATTATTTGTCGACCGAAAGACCAAGGGGGTCTAGCTAACGAAAATCTTGAGGTTAAGAACAGATGTCTTCTCAGCAAGTGGTTGTATAAGCTATCTGTAGGGTCGGAGGCCACGTGGGCGCAGATTCTGCGTAATAAGTACCTTCATTAGAAAACTTTGTCCCAGGTGACAGTGAGGCCGATGGGCTCGCCTTTTTGGAAAGGTCTGATGAGAGTTAAATCAGTCTTTTTCAACAGGACAAAGTTTAAAGTCAGAAACGATACATCTACGAGATTCTGGGAGGATACATGGCTAGGGGAAACGCCCCTCGCGCTTCAATATCCTTCACTTTATAGCATTGTTCAACGAAGAGATGCTTTCGTTGCAACCGTGCTCAGTCCACTCCTCTCAATATTCATTTCAGGAGAACACTTGTCGGTGCCCGTTGGGAAGCCTGGCTCCATCTGGTGAGAAGACAGATGGATGTGCAGCTTTCTCAACTTCCAGACCAGTTGCGCTGGAAGCTAACCAGGAATGGAGAGTTTACAGTTAAATCCATGTATCTGGATGTTATCAACACTGGCTCTATTCCTAGTTCGAAACATGTTTGGAATGTCAAAGTACCTTTGAGAGTTAAAGTTTTTATGTGGTTTGTACACAAACAAGTCATTTTAACTAAGGACAACTTGGCAAAACGCAACTGGATTGGTTCTACAAGATGTAGTTTTTGTGACCGGGATGAGACCATCAAACACCTCTTTCTTGATTGTCCGATGGCGAAAATTTTATGGAGGACTGTTCACATTGCTTTTAAAATTACTCCTCCGAATAATATCAACACGTTATTTGGGACGTGGCTTGATGGGATAGAGTCCGAAACAGCGAGACACATTCGTGTAGGAGTATGTGCTTTACTGTGGGCAGTCTGGAACTGCAGGAATGATTTGGGTTTTAACAGAACAACAAATACTCTTTTTTGCAGGTTATCTTTCGAGCCACTGCGTTGATCCGTATGTGGTCGCTACTCACTTAGATGGAGGCCAGGGAGCGTTTGGTTACTGGATCTATCCGATGAGAGATGGTAGCTCGTGCTATATTAAACCGAATTGGATGGCGGTCATGTAACAGGATAGGCAATTAGTTTTCCTATCTTTCTTTTGCCAGCCGGTTGTGGCTTTATTTTTACCATCATGCTCTTTGTGAGCTTTTTTGCTTCGTTCATTTTGGGACTTCAGGACCTATGTTGAACTTATTTGCTTTTTAATAAAAGTGGTTGTATGCATCGTTCTGATGCAGAGGCCGGGGATCTCCCCCTTTTCTAAAAAAAACCTCTTTTGGGAATGTGAGTTTACAAGAGCTTGCTGGAATGCTATCAACCCATCCAAGAAAGAGGCATCTCAAGTTATGATGAAATTTGCTTATCCTTGGTTGAACTTCCTTCAGAGATTGCTATGGACATTGTTCTTATGGGCTGTTGGGGATTTGGTCCATTAGAAATGATAAGATCTTCAGACAAGCTGCCCCACACATCCCTATGTGGTTCTTGTATTTGAAGGAGGGATTGAGAGTGGCTCTTATACGAGCGAGCGAAGGCACATAAACTCCAGTCCTGGATAAATAATAATTTGTAGTTTATTTACGTTTCCTAAAACTGGCATTGGCTGATTGCCCACTTTTGTAATTCGTTTGTACATATTTAATTTATGAAATATACCGTAGAACAACTTAAAAAAAAGACTGGTCTAGATCTGGTTGAACAATGCCAACATTGCATAGTTGTATGTCATTTAGGGTTGTCTAAATTTCATACCACCCGGAGTTGTCTGATGTCTCGGAATATGTTGATCTCACGAGGTAATAAATTTTACAGAATTACACTTAGCATACTTAGAATCAAAAGTTAAAACATGCATGTGTTCAGGCTAAGTTCAAAATCATGTTGTCAGTTCCTTTAATTTATTGGGTGCGAGCACTTTTTTTTGGCAATTGTTGGGGAAATATTTGGTTATCCTTGATTTTTGTCTTTCTTACGCCTTTTGTCATCACGGCAATATATATGTTGTCGTAATGCATTGACATTTAACTATGATATCAAGTAATTCTTCATTGATTCGTCAATGAGATTACTAAATGTTGCCCGTAGCAACGCACGGACATTGTCCTACTAGACATAACATCTCAATTGATGGTGGATCAACACTTCAATAAAATTATCACCATGGAGAGGTGAAATAGCTGGATGCTACAGTTCAGCTCCAGCTTTGTTCTGCCTGACCTTGTTACACGATGCTACAATCTTTTTATTCCCATATAAACTGGTCGACTCAGTGTTAGACCAGCGCATGGCAGCAGATATAACTATCTCACCATAGTTTATAGTTCAAGTCCACAAATGGTCGTGTCTTGAGTAGATGTCAGTATGCTAGCTAGGCGAAGAGTGTCCCACTCATGATGGTAACAGCTTCTCCCTGAATCAGCACTCTCTTATTTGCAGCATCCAGCTCCAGGTATAGTGTTCCACTCCTTGGAGATGCCTGATGATGAAATACACAGTACAAATGAAAACCAACGTGATAGTTTGATTGAATGAGTGGCATTGCAACATAAACGGATCACTGAACTATATTTCTCTAGTGGAAAACATATTCAACAACATTACCTGAAATGCTATCAATTTTTGTTTCCCCAGCTTTTCACTCCAATAGGGTGCCAAAACACAATGTGCACTGCCACATACAGGATCCTGCAATGACATTGAAGACAGTTTTGGGGTATCTATCAATGAGGAAGTTCAACGAGCTTCACTATTTATATGTATTCAACTTGGCATAGAGGTTGCTGTGTTACCTCATCAATCCCAAATTTTGGGCAGAAGAAACGTGAGAAGAAGTCATAGCCTGATCCAGGAGGTGCCGGCCCAGTCACAATCACACCTCTGCCTGCACATTTTCCAATTTCTTCGATGTTAGGAAGGAGATCGGTGACCTCTTTCCTTGATGAAAGTTCGACCTGAAAGCCATGCCACATCTTTTGGTTATAACACGGGTCTTTACCTTTCAAGTTCAGTTAGGAAATACTCCCTCCGTAAACGTTTAGAATACTAAAGTAGTAATCTAAATGCGCTTATATTAGTTTAGGGAGGAAGTACTCCTATAATTATGCAGGTGGTAGAACAGAAAGGGCAAAGGGGTAAGGTGAAAGACAGTACAATGAAGTCGGTGGTGGTCAACGATTGTGAACACTGACGACGGACGCGCCGTTGAGCGTCTCCGGGATGGACGGCAGCTCGCCGGCGGGATCGCAACCTACGTAATCACTCATGGGGAAGTCCAGCTCAATGAACAGCTTCCCCTGCTCCTCCGTCTCCGGTGCAGGAACCTTCTTGGCGGTCAGGATGCCTGACTTGGTCGCAAACTCGACCACTCCATGGCGCTCCCCGAGGTCGGCCGTGAAGAGGAAGTGGGCGGTCGCCAGCGTCGCGTGCCCGCAGAGCGCGACCTGAGAATTGGAAACGACGGCGCAGGTGTGAATCAACTGCAAGAAATGAAATGGAAATGGTGCGAAATCAACGGGTGTTGAGATAGGAAGCTAGGCGGCGACCTCGGTGACGGTGGTGAACCAGCGGAGGTGGAACCGCGGGATGGCGGCGCCGGCTGCGAGGGAGGAGGAGTCGCGGGAGAGGAAGGCGGTCTGGGACTGGTTGAACTCGACGGCGACGGACTGCATCCACCGCCCATCCCCCGTGGGGGCGGCGGCGTCGTCCTCGAGGAAACACACCGCGGCCGGGTGGCCCTTGAACGGCTCGGCCGTGAAGGCATCCACCTGCGACGAGACAGCGTAGGCCAACGTGAAGGTCAATTCTCATCCGGGCCAAGGCCAAGAAGAGAAAATGAAGGAGACGAAAAGAGAGCACTGACCACGACATACTGGATTCCTTTCTTGGCCATGTCCGCCAAAGAGAAGAGAGCACCCGAGCGCCAAATCTGATTTCTCCGAACGGATGTGAACCTTTTTATGCGACACTGGTGCTCTAATCAGCTGATGATGATGCAGCATTAATAAGCAGCGACAATATGGAACTTGCAGGCTTCCTTCCTGGTCTTGTGCTATTTAACTTCTGCGCTAGGCATATGGAGTCACTGACAGGTGGGGTCCTTGCGTAGAGAGTCGTAGGCCAGCGGCTACAATGACGAAACCTTACCTGCTCAAATGTTTTTTTAGGGGAGAACGCCCACTGGATCATTTTATTTCAGCTTAACGATAGAGAAACATCGATTTGTTACAAAAGGAATTACAATGCTAGCGGGTCTATGTCCCAAAACAAATCCTGCTTTGTTCCAAATGCATGTTTTGATAAATTGTGCATCATCACATTCGTCTCCCTCACATAGTGCTGAAAAGAGACAATACTTCCAATTCTTTGCGCCTTTTGGAAACAATCTGCTAAAACCGCCATGTAGGGGCTCCATATTTCGATGATGTCATTGCATACTTGGATGAGTTCGAAAGAGTCTGATTCCACAATCATCGGTACATAGCCTAACCTCTCCACCCGCTCAAGTTAAGCATCATCGCTGCCCCTACTATACAACCTCTCCTTTCTCATCTCAGACAACTGCCCCCGAAGCACCCGAACCGTTCTCAAAGTAGGTAGTAACTATATTCAACTTGTAGCTCTTACTTGGAGGTTTCTTCCATATCATTTCATGTGGTTCAGAAGATCTTGTTGCAATGTTGAACTTTGACGGTATTGCACGAATCGCAAAAGAAAATCTTGGAGTTGATGCAACATACTCGCACTTGACAGCATGGTGCCGTTGCCACGAGATATACGAAGCCCGAGTGCGATCGTCTCCTTCAAGTGCTTCATACCTAGGACCGGTGACTTTCCACAACCCCGGATGAGTTCCCCAAGGGTCACCGATCCCGATTTGTCAACAACAAGTGCTTTGTCAATGATCTTCCAAAGACCCAAAGAACGCCAAACTTTTTGCTCGCAGGCACGTAAACATTAGATGTCGCATATCCTCAGCCCCTCCCATATAGATCGAACATTGGAGGTTAACCCACTCAAATGTAACATCCCCCATTAAGTTTTACTGAATAATTTGCAGTCGTGACACATCTCATAATCATCGAAACCCATCCCTGGGCAAAGCCAAAGGGTGCAATAAGGACTCCTTTAGTTTATTGGATAGTGATATCACATTAGTAGGGAAGTTATAGGAAATAAAATAGGGTTAATTTGGTAAATGCCACTCGAATTCTGGCAATTCCGAGAAATGTCACTGCAATTTCCAAACTTTGAAAATGCCACTGCAAACTTTGAAAAACGACACTGCAGACTTTGAAAAATGCCACTAGAAATGGCATTTTTCAAACTTTGGAAATTGCAGTGGCATTTCTCGGAATCGCCAGAATTCGAGTGGCAGTTATCAAATTAACCCAACAAAATAACATGTATCTCAAATGCTATAACAAAAGAGATGTTATTTGGTTCATAAGATATTATTTTTTCACTAGATTTGAGTAGTATTCTTGTTTCCTCAATTTTTCATTCAGTTCGCAAGATATCATTATTTTGTAAAATTTATATGAGTAAGTTTCAACCCGATGCCAATCTGCATGGGTTTTTTGGATTTATTTTTGGAACTTGAAAACATGTTATCGCAAACACACAAAAGCTTTGGGTATCATTTCATTGATAAAAGAGTTAGGGTACAATAATTACATAAGGCATCACACAAGCATGTGTAAGTGCCAGCGCTAAAAGAACAAAGGGGTGCGCGACTCCGAAAAACAATCGCCTACATCTCAGGGGTCAATGTTCTATTCCTAAAGCTCCCGAACAAACCCAAGAGCAAGCTTCATCAAGGTCCGGATCAGCCACCATGATGAAGACATAGCCATTGTGGTGCTTACAAATTCGCCATGAAGTAAGGATGAGGAGAGCCGCAAGCCTACGTCGAAGATACGTGAGCGCGCAAAGAACAGTAGATGAGAGCCAGTCTAGGAAGTCATTGTCGTGGCGGGGAAGGGTTGCAGTGGATCGGCACCAGGCGAGCACAGAAAAGTTGGAATATGTATTTGGCTAAGTTTCAGAGGGCGGGTATGCTGAAACTCAAGATCATCCTAGTGTTTTGTCGTTGGGGTGAACCATAGGCCTTAGGGGAAAAAGCTTAGGCCTTAGTGAGATTTAAAGTTTTCTCACATCGAATAATGCAAGGACAAAAGGTGAATCTTATTTTCTATTAAAAATAGCGAGAAATTCCAAATAGCGCTGCACATGTGTATCCACCCACACCGTAGACAAACTGGATCTAGGAAGGGAGCATGGAAAGTATGCGGGATTAGATTTCATGCACGATTGGTGGGGAGCGGATTTGGCAAAATTGTAACATGCTGTGGGCAATAGGAGACTTTAAAATACGAGAAATTTGAAGAAATATTCTCAAAGAAAGATAACATCATAAGAGTCAACAAAGGTCATGATCAATGGCATGGGCAAGAATTTAAGAATCAATCTCAATCTGGATTCACAAGATGCCCCAGCTCTACGCTTCCTGGAGTGCTTTCCTGCAGGCTTCAGTTTCTGCATCTCGGGCGCACTACAACTTTTTTTGAACCGCAAACCGTAGAACGATTGTTCTACGGTACTTTTCATTTATATAAATAATAAGTACAATATTTACAAAAGGAGACATACAAAACTATAAAATCATTCCACTATCCAATTCCTGCTCTTGAGGTCATGTTCATAAATAAGGATTTATAGTCCTTCCATGTTAGCATCATAGATGTGCATCTATCCATGCTTTCAAAGAAAATTCTTGGACTTGTTCTTGCGTTCAAGCACGGAAATATCTTCCTTGATCCTGATTTTCCAACAGTTAATACTTTCAACTTCTCTCCTGAATATTTTCCCATTCCTTTGATTCCAAATATTCCAACAGCCTAGAATGATAACATCCATTGCAATTTTTCTTAGAAGTTTCTTTCGAACCAGAAATGTTTCATCAAAAATTGAAACATCTCTCTCATTGGTTGGTATTGTGCTATTCCAACAATCCTGTGAAGCAGCAATCCCAAAATAGATGCATTGAGGTTTCTTCAGTTCTTTCATTACAGAAGATACATTCATAACAATCTAGATCCATATACTTTCTTCTTAAGATGTTTTTGGTGTTGACTCTGTCATAGAGTAGCAGCCAAAAGAAAATATTATGTCTTAGCATGTCTGCACTCTTCCAAAGCCATTTGAACAGGACATGTGCTTCCCCATCTCCACTAAGGCAATTATACATCTTGATTGAGGAATCCAATGTTTTGGCCATGACATTTCCATTTATCTTGTGCTTGAGGTTTTATGTGCTGCAAGATCAAGCCATGGAGATCAAAAGCTTGAGGTGATATAGGTGAATGAAAGTGTACATCAATGGCAAAAGAATAAAGCTGGAATTTTTGGATTAAGGGTTGATCTAACCAACTACCATACCAAAGAAGAGTAGAAAATCCATTAGCAACTTTATATCCAGCATTCAATTTTTATGAGAATAAAAGTTCAAGATGACCTTTCCACCACGGCGTACTGCAATCGCCCAGCTCGCACAACAACCACTGCCTCATTTCCTCACATCAAAGCTACCATCATTGTTAATCCTCACACATCATGTGTCTTGATAAACTAATACAATGCAGATTTGACAGCGAAGACCCCTCTCGGCCCATAGAAGCAAGCACAATATGCTTTGATCCCCCTCCCCCCC
>NC_041385.1:257406443-257484050 GCF_002162155.2 Triticum dicoccoides
ATAGCAAGGATTCCATCGGCCAGAAATTCCACTTACCAACCAGACATCTCGGCCACCATTCCCTCTAGCTCTAGGTGTGGTGTCGTTGTCCATCAGAACACACACCCCACACCTCTACATGGACAGCGCTAGCGGAGCCGGCCATCCAACCATATACATCAAATGTCCACCAAACCAAAAGTTTGCCATGCAACCTCACTTTGAATCATTGATCGATAGAAATTCAAGCATAAATTTGAATCCAAAATAGAAGTGTCGAATATTCAACTTGTTTTTTAAATTCATCGGTTCCAATTCAAGCATACTCCTCGAAAGTGGCCTTCATCTCAAGCTTTCTTCTCTCCTTGAGCTTAACCTTCTTTATCGCCACACATTCTCCCAATTGGGATGCGTCTTGAGCTTCATCCAACAATGAATCAATGTGGAGGGCTTGCCCTCCATCCTATAGTACATCATGGTTGCACGTCCGGACTATACAATGACGTGATCATCAAGTTGCAACATTGAGTGAATAAATGAATTGGCTAACACCTAGAGCAACAAGAAACAGAACTTACTATCTCCATGATTGACACAGCTGGTGGCCATCTTGACTCCACTTGTGCAATCGCACTTCAAAACTTTATGACGGAGTTTGAAATGGTGTACCACCGATGGAGTAGCAATTCGCATTGTGATCATTGATCACATCCAAATAGTACGTCGTGAAGTGCTTGTACTCATGAAACCAAAAATGCACATGTTGCCAAAATTTGTACCCGTTTTCTTCATGCCTACAAACCCCGCGCTTGTGGCCAATCACGCGTCGCACAACAATGCATCCTCTCATGCTTACTCCATGTTAAAAAGGAAGAAAGTCAAAAAAAATCTCAATGGTATTTGGCTGAACACTCACCCGGCGTGGTGTCCGACATGAACGGTGTAAGAAGGGGTTTGTAACGCCCCGGACACGCCTGCCGATTACTGGCCGTTACTCCTGGGGGGATCTCAACTGGCCCCACAGATCAACACTAGTCTTTTCTGCGCACTTTGTCCTCACTCGTGTGCACCTGAGACCAACGTCCCAGTTGGTCATCCATCCTGAAATTGCTCCAAGTTGAGCACGCTTAACTTTAGAGTTCTTTCCAAATGGGTTCCCGGAAAAGAAGGAATTCCTTGGTCATATCACTAATCTATCATCCCTATTAAGCTGGGCTCTCACATGCACCCCCACTCAAAGGAACCGATGTTCTCATCGTCCCACAAAAACGTTCCCTCTTGGCACATACGTCTGTGCGTCCAATCCGGCACATGTGTCATGCCGTGTGACACGACGGGGCACAAACTCATGCATAACATGAACGCGCATCTGACCCGCAAACATCCATGTAACCACGAAGGTCGGCTCTGATACCAACTTGTAACGCTTCGGACACACCCGTCGATTATTGGTCGTTACTTCTGGAGTTCTTTTCAAATGGGCTCCTGAAAAAGAAGGAATTTTCTTGGTGATATGAGTAGTCTATCATCACTATTAAGTCGGGCTCTCACAGGGACGCACGATACTTGGCTACGGACGGATAAGGGCGTGCAATGATGACGAAGTATGAGGTGCCTGGGTGAAGCAGCGGTGGTCAACAACTTCCGCGGGACACACGGGTCGTTCTCAGATCATGGTCTCGTTCTTCATTCAGATTCAGTATTAGAAAACACTTTGGCATGTGCACCAACTCTTGGCGAGCCTCCCAGCACCAGCACCGAACAACCCAGAAAGTATCTTGCCTTCACATGGAAGGCTCATGGAAGCTGCCTAACAAATGAATATACAAATCCGCCAGTATAAACTGCCGTGCGGTGTCTCATCTTGTGTTTGAGCAGACTAACCAGCAAATTACTAGTGTTTGGTGTACGTATGTTATATGGTCCAAGGTCGGTTCAACCAATGCGACAACGAGAGGACGAAATAAACACCCGCTCGTTCTCAGATTACCTGCACGCGAGCACAGCTCTTCATCAAACGCCAAATAACAGAAACTGTCGCATACACGAACCGGTGACTAATTCGATGACTGTTCTGGAACAAAAGAAAGAAAGATTTGCAGCAGCAAAATGACTGTTCTGGAACTAGCACGACAGACAGCAACATCTTCACACAGATTCTCGAGCTGTGACTTATTCGCTTCACAAAAGCAAAACAGAGCATCGAATAGCTCAGATTTGATCCAAGATAACCTCAGCACCAGAAACCTTGAAGTCAGAAGGGGCTTTCTCAACGTTGAAAGCCTTGATCTTCCCATCGTCGACAAAGGCTGACCACCTAAAATGGTACAGGTCAAAAGAAAAAGAAAAAAATCAATCAGTTACCAATACACCAGTCTATATATCATCATGAACAGTAAGTACTTCCACTTCCACCACATTCTACTAATGAAAGGAAGAGGTTCGAACAGTGATGCAGTGCTCAAGAATGGATATGCATCACTCTTTTATTAGCAACAAAGATAAACATAGCATTCTCATCGCATGGCGGATCAGCATTTCAACAAAATTCTCACTAGGGAGAGCTCAAAAATGCTGGATGCTGCTAAAGCATGTTCCTTTTCTTTTCTTTTGCGGGCATGCTGAAGAATGTTCCAGTTTGCCAAAACGAAACAAATGACATATAGACCTAGGCACCTATCCATGTATGCAACTTGCTGACTTGTTCTTTGTTTGCAACACTAGCACAATGCGTGTGCATTGCTACGAAGCCATAAAAAAGACAAGGAGTTGCCACTGGCTTAGGAGATCTGGTAGGAACCGGATCCCTACCAGGTCACTCAGGTTGTAGGGGTGGAAGGAGGGATGGCGTGGAGGAAGGCGTGGTCGCCGGCGCTGGGGCGCCGTCGTTGCGTGCGCGCGCGCGAGAGAGAGAGAGAGAGCGCAGGGGCGGCGGCTAGGGTTAGGTCTCCCGGCTCCCTAAGGAAGCCGAGCAAATATGATTGCTTCTTGCTTAATCCCAAAACGGGTCCTTACACGAGTTTATATAATCCTCCTAATAAGATAATTGGGCTAAGCCCCTAATAACGATAAGATAAACTGGGCCACAACTAACTGGGCTAGGCCCCTAATATGCCGGTCATAACAAGATCATCAAAAGATGACGCTGTCTTGCGACTGTTGCATGGTTCACAATTAAAAAGAGAACGGAAATATAAGAAAGATCCTATTGCGGTCGTTGAAGAATCTTAAGCGACATAGTAGATCCTTTGCAAGATTTATAGTGGAGATAACAATTTGAATTTTGAGATAAGAGAAGTAAGTTGAATACACAAGACTGTGGATTAGGTAGGAGGACAACGTCTATCACCAAGTTGAAATTGCAATTTGATCGCTCGCTGCTGCTACGAGAATAGAACTGGAAGAATTGGATGGAAGAGAAACTAGAAAGAAGTCCATGATTTTGAGTTGGAGTCGCATACTTATAATTTGCGTTTCTACGAAAGTGTTATTCTCATATTAGGGTAGCAGTGTATTTTTGGGCGAGTAAAAGTAACATTTATTTATTTATGTTTCTTGGAAGGTTGTTAGTCCCATATGTGGGTAGAATTGCATTTGTTTATTTGTGTGGTCCCACATGTGAACTCACCACCAACTGCAACCCCATCACTCCAAAAGTAGGAAACATAATATGGCTATTGCAAGTTATGCTCCAAAAAGGTATGGAAGTGATTCACCTAAGGGAGTCCTTAAGAGGTATTTACCTCTCCATGCAGCCAATTTCTTAGAATAACAGCCAATTCATGGGAAGTTAAAGGAAGTCCTGTTTCGCGATAGTTATTTCTTGGGATTGGCAGCCATGCAAATTTTAATCATTGGATTTTCTAGTCATGACAGTTCAACAGTGCTGAACAAGAGTAAATTAACAATTACTCAATGTCATGCTGAGACAATCCTATCATCAAACCATTCAAAATCCAGCATCTCCCCTTGCTAAATGGGTGGTCACTAATTCACTAATGCCATTGAGACTAACAAAAACAAGAAGAAAAAAACTGACAGTCAATGCTACCTAACTTTCAGACAACCTACCTAATACTGAAAAATGTCTTCCAGAAAATAGCTTAAAATCCTTTCACAGCATGTATAGTTCTAAATTTAATCCCATAATATCAAGCGCCAATATATCCAATTCTATAAACAAAGGCATAACTTATAAAACTACAGAACCACTAACGTAAAACTCAGCAGTAAGAGAGCTTGCATTGCATGCCACATAAACTAAATTAGGGTTCTAAGTAGCTGACATCATTTACATCACGGCTTAATTATTTTTTAAGAATATTAGAAGAGTTGGCAAAAGTATAATTACCTGTGGGAGCGGCGGCCAAGCAAAGCAGCAGAGAGATCTATTTCCAGATCCAAGCTTTTGTGGAAGCTCCCGTCAAGGTCGCCATAAAACTCAATCTGATAATAGTATAGAATCACGGCAGATGGTTAAAATAAATGTTCGCATGATCTTGATTCTTGACAAATGTCTAACATAGCATCGCATGGGCCAGAAATCAAATCTATGTGCAATAACCATCTAGGCTGGTATGCATACAATTCTAACACATTTCTGACCCTCATTACCATAAAATACAGATTGAAATATTTCAGCCGAACATATGAGAGTTAAACTCTCTGTTTCGAAAAAATCTGTTTCGAAAAAAAAAACTGAAAAAATACATGTGAGTTGAATTTGCACTCATAAAGTGGCTCGCAAGCAAACTAAAGCCCAGGACTGGCAAAATAAGCAAGAGAAAAAGGAGAAAAAATTACCAGAGAATGATTTTGTGCATGACAGGGAGTAGGGAGGGCGTATAGTATCATGAAGAATGCGTCATGGAGGAAAACCAAAACAGGTACCGCCAAACTACAATATGCAAATATGAAGGAAGATAGTCCTATCTCATAACTCAGTTGACAATACTTCAATATGCAATGCACACTACAATACCTGTATTTCATTCCATTATTCTGTGCTAAATCTACATTGTATTCCATACAAAGATAGAGAGTAGTTACTCACTGCATCTTTTGCCTGTAATTTTTCTGCCCATCCATTCAGCACATAGGGATCATTTACAGCTACACAGATAACAGAGTCGATCCCTTTTGCTTTCAACTTATCAATGTTGTTCTTGTAACTAGGGACATGTGACTGCGAACATACTCCTGTGTATGCGCCCTGAAATATATCGCAAAGATAGCTGTCAACAATATGAGCAATAAATCATTCCAGGAGAGAGTCAGTCTACAACATAGTTATCAATGAGATGGAAAAGGCAGTACACGGAACCATCATGGAGCAAGCTTACAATCCTAGTGGATGTAGCCAGAAATCCATTAGGGATATAGAGTTATCAATGAATTTGAACGGTGGGCACGAAAATGCCATTCAGCGCAAAGCTCAAGCACACTAATTCCCAGTCCAACAATAAGTTTCAGCATTCAATTTTCCTGATCTACCCAATGGCCTGCCTACCTATTCGCAGTTTCTCATACTTCTAGTGCGAATGGAGCATGCAAGAACTCAATCCATAACCGCGTAATACTAATTCTGGACTAGTACCAACTAGTGTGAAAAATCCCCACTGAGACTCATTAGGGTTTCGAAACGGTCGGGCATACATGAACCGAAGCTAGCAGCAACAGAATTTGGTAGGCGAGGGCAGGGAGCTAGAGAGAGCTTACCGGCAACCCGAAGATTTTTTTTTGAAACTATGATGATTTTTATAGCAAATTCGGAAACTATACACCCTAATGGAGAAAAATCAAAAGTATCACCCCGTCGGCCTCTTGTTGGCCGAAAAGGGACTTTTTGGCCTCCCGTTGGCCGAAGAGGGACTTTTCGGCCAACCGTTGGCCAAAAAGTACTTTTCGGCCAACAGTTGGCCAAAGAGTCCCTCTTCGGCCAACACCTGCTCTACTTTTTAGAAAATTCATATCAAATAGGATTTTTAGTATTTTAATTTGATTCTTTTTGTATTAGATTAGAAATTTTATGAAGTTTCCGTAGATATCAAGTTTGACTAGATTTGAAAGTTTGAATTTGAATTTTCATGAATTTTCTCAAATCACTAGATTGTTTATAATTTGAGCTAGGAGTATTCTTTTGAGATGATTCTTTTTGCTACTGGTTCTTTGTGACTTTGTTTATCGGTAGTAATTAATTGGTGAATTTTAGAATTATTTAAAATTAGGTTTTTACGTCATTCTCTCCCTCCATTTTCTCCCGCCATTTTATTTCCCGCCATTCTCTCCCTCCATTTTCTTTCCCGCCATTCTATGAAGCTCCTATGAAGCTCAAAACAAGTTTTCTAGTAGGATAAAAGAAATAAAATACAAATAAAATACTACAAATAAAATAGCTACTGATAACTAAACAGAAACAAAAAGAATATGTCAAAAAACTAAAGAAAAAAATTTAAAGCAATTAAAATTAAAAGAAATAGCATAAAACCTAACAAACACTAAAACAAGACTCTTTTCATAAAAACGTAACTTTAAATAATTATAAAATTCGCCAATTAATTACTACTGATAAACAAATTCACAAAGAACCAGTAGCAAAAAGAATCATCTTAAAAAATACTCCTAGCTCAAATTATAGGCAATCTAGTTATTTGAGCAAATCCATGAAAAATTCAAATTCAAACTTTCAAATCTAGTGAAACTTGATATCTACAGAAACTTCATAAAATTTCTAATCTAATGCAAAAAGAATCAAATTAAAATACTAAATATCCTAATTGATATGAATTTTTTAAAACAGTAGAGCAGGTGTTGGCCGAAGAGGGACTCTTTGGCCAACTGTTGGCCGAAAAGTACTTTTTGGCCAACGGTTGGCCGAAAAGTACTCTTTGGCCAACGGTTGGTCGAAAAGTCCCTCTTCGGCCAATAGGAGGCCGAAAAGTCCCTTTTCGGCCAACAGGAGGCCGACGGGGTGATACTTTTGATTTTTCTCCATTAGGGTGTATAGTTTCCGAATTTGCTATAAAAATCATCATAGTTTCAAAAAAAAATCCAACCCGAAGATGATGACTTTCTTTCCCTGCAAGCAAGCAGACACAACGAAACACGAAGGGGTCAGACGACAGGGCGCGGTGGAGGCGGCGGGAGGAAACAGGGGGAGTATAGAGAGCGTAGTACATGGAAGATGTCCTTGAGAGGGGTGGTGGAGAACTTGGTGGCGACCCCCTCGTCCCAGGACCGCGCCTTCTGCAGCGACACGCCGGGCGCCGCGGAGACGATGTCGGAGCCCACCGACGCGAATCCCCTGGCCGCGGCCCACAGCGCCGCCGCAGGGGAACCTCCCGCCCTCCTCGCCAGTGCTGAAGCCATCGCCACAGAAGGTTGGGAGTAGGTATTATTGTCCTTGGATCGGGTTTTCGCTGGCGAGCGGCGCTTGAGAGTTGAGACGGCGCACGGCTGGGGAGCTGCCTGCTCAGCTAAAACTCGGTAGTCGTTTGGTAGCCCTGCACAGTTGTTGCATATAAGAGCATCTTCAACAGCAGCGCAAAATGAGCGTCGCGCCGTAAATTTGGCCTTTTTAGCGCGCGCAAGCGGTAGAGTCGCTCCAGCAAACGCGCAATAAGCGTGCGCGGCATATAGAGTTGGGCGCGCGGTCCGAAACGCCATCGCGCGCTCTGTATTTGGTGCGCCCGCTTCCGCGTGTGGGACACTCGAGCCCTCGCGCCGCACTCTCTTCGCCGCGCCACCTTCGCCCTGCACGCGCCGCCATCAGCGAACTAGCCCGATGGATGCCCGCTCCGGCACCCCCCCCCCACCCCTTCCTACAGCCACGACCACTCCGTCGTCGCCGCCGCCGCAAATCCTAGCGCGGGGAGCATTGGCTTCGCCCCCGCCGGAGTTCCTCCGAGCACCGGCATCGCGTGCGGCCTCTTCATGCCGCCGCGGATGACCTCGGTGGCGGGTGGCGTCACGTCGGTGCCCGCCGTACCACGCGCCCCCCTCTCGAAGCTCCCAAATGCGGCGCGGGCGAAGAAGGGCAAGGTTTCCGCGAAGAAGAAGAAGGTGGCGGACGGCTTCGACTCCTCCAAGCAGTCGAGGAAGAAGCTTGCAGGGCGTGCAATGGGCGCGGCGGCTACCGAAGCGCCGGCGGCCGACGCACACAACGTGTTTGTGGAAATGCCCGAAAGGTATAAAATTTCGCCAACTTCTTTGTTCTTGTTATTTTTTAAATGCATACATATAGATAGCTTATTTGCATTGTTCTACATACTTTGTAGTGTCAACGATGATGCATACATGTCAACTATGGGCGTTGGCTCCAACAATTCGCATTGGTCTCAAACCAATGACATGCATTTTGAAGACCATGAGTTCGAGGTGGACGAGGATGGTGAGGGCATTGTCGACGCACCGAAGGGAAGAGCAGGCAACTACACCAACGACGAAGATGACGTGCTATGCAAAACTTGGTTGGACGTGTCGAGGGATCCGTCCGTTGCAGGTGATCAAAGTAGAGATGCTTATTGACTTCGGATGAAAGAGCACTTTGATCTACGCAACATGAGTGGAATTGACTGCTCCGATCATTATCTTTGCTCCCGGTGGTCAACAATCAACAAGGATTGTCAACAATGGGCGGCCGCACAAAAGGCGGTTGACAAGTTGAACCCAAGTGGCACCAATGATGAAGATAGGGTAAGTGCTTCATCATGCTTGTTGTTGGTGTTCCTTGTGCTAACTTGTTTTGTTTTCATGTAGTTAAAAATTGCACAAAATTTGTTCAAAGGAGAGGAGAAGAGGACCAAGAAGGGGAAGATCAAGAGAGGAAGGCCATTTACCTTGCATCATTGCTATGAAGTATTGAAGGATGATGAGAAATGAAAGAAGCGTGAAGATATTGATGATTTGGATTTGAGCAAAAAACGCAAGCGAACAATTGATTTGGAAGATGATGATGAGGAGGATGCATCAAGTGATGATGGCAAGAGAAGCCCCACACCAAACTCGGTTTAATACTTGAAGCCAAAACGACCGGATGGCACCAAGAAAGACACAAAGGAAAAGAAGAAGAGGAAAGGAGACGATGAGCTCAAAAATGCTATGGAAGCAATTGTCAACGCAAGAAAAAAAGCCAACAAGGTGAGGAAGATGGCAAGGAACCAAGATGCCGCGGCCGAGGAGAGGAGGTTGGCGGCCGAGGAGAGGAGGGTGACGGCCGAGGACAGGAAAGTGACATTGGAGGAGAGGAAGGTGGGCATGGAGGAGCGATCTAGATTGTTGGAATGGGAGAAGCATTTGTTCTTCTTAGACACATCTATGCTCAATGATGCGCAAAAGGAGTATGTCAATCTTGCTTGTGAAGAAGTTCTGATCCAAAAAAGAGCCATGATTCGCGCAAATGGGTGGCGGTGGCCTTGGCGGCATGGGAGGCGTGGGAGGCATGGTGGCATTGGTGGCATGAGTGGCTTTGGAGCTAGCATGGGCGGCATGGGTTCATGGGTGGCTTTGGAGCTACCATGGAGACCATGGGAGGCATGGGTGGCTTCAGAGCACCTCCGGGCGGCATGGCTGGCATGGGTGGCATGAGTTTCACGTCTCTCATTGGAGGCATGGGTGCACCTCCGGGCGCCGGTGTGCCACCTTCGCATGAAGATACCGTTAAAAGATCTTGCCAACATCGTCTGAGTTTCATGTGATGAGGATGCGGCACGCAACAATGAAGAGGAGGAGGAAGAATCATCTTCGGAGGAGTCAAATGAATCGGAGGAAGATGAGGATGAGACGGGGACGAGGTTTGATTGTTGTGCCTTTCGTTTGTGTCATAAGCTTGGTTTGCATTTTGAACTTGGTTGAATGACGTTGTGGGCATTAATTTGAACTTGTGGGCATGAACTATTGGTCATCAACTTGTTTTTGATTTAAATTATATGCCATGTCTTTGTTTTGTGATATGTGAAAGTTATTTTGTGTTCAAAATATATCAAATGTGACATGCGCGGGCTGCTCGTGCGCGCTGTTGGAGCTGCGCGCGCGCTGTATTTTAGCGCGGTTGCTGGAGCCAGCATTGTGCGCCGCGCCAAACCTGGCGATGGGCGCGCCGCAAACCACTTTTTAGGGCGCAGCGCGTTGCATGACTGTTGGAATGCTCTAAGAGCATCTCCAAAAGCCGCACAAAAATTTTGCGTCCAATAAAAGTTATAGTGCGTCATTGTAGCACTTTTATTGCGTTTGGACCAACACTACTTTACTAGACGCCCAAAAACGCCCGCCCAAAAAAGCACGCAGTGCAAATTGTGAAGCGCGCGCAATCTGGAGCATAAAATATGCTGCACGTGATAGCGTTTTTCAGCGCGTGCCTAAAACTTTTTAGTGCGCGCAATATTTTACAGCATTTGTTGGAGCTGTTCGGCGCCTAAAAAACCCATTTTTAGCGCGCGGAGCTCTTTTTGGGCGCCTGTTGGAGATGCTCCGAGGCTAGTTGTTTTGGTTTGTATGGTATTTGCTTGCTAAGATTGCATCACATTTTGCATGCTGTTTAAATCACTCCCGCAGACTAGGAGCATCTCTAGCAGATCCCTTAGGGTGTGCTTGGTAGGGTGTATGAGGGTAAAAGTTTCTAATTCGACTCACTTTACTTATTTGATAGGGTGTATGGCCTCACTAGACTATGCCCATTTGATGCAAAAAAGACCCTTAGCCACGCCATCTCATGTACCCCAGAGAGAATGCATGGTGGCAGCCATGCTCGCCCCGACTCTCGTCCCCACCCACGAGATCACGTCTAGATATGTTTAAATTTAAAAAAATATTCATAATTTCAAATTTTGCTTAAATTTTCAAAAAATATTCAGAATTTAAAAAATGTTTAAATTTTGCAAAATTTCAAAATTTGTTTAAATTTTTGAAAATGTTCAGAATTTTAAATTTCGTTTAAATTTGGAAAAAAGTTCAAAATTTCAAATCTTGTTTAAATTTTCGAAAGTGTTGACAATTTCGAAATTTCTTTAAATTTTCAAAAATGTTTAGAATTTTAAATTTTAAATTTTTAAAAATGTTCAAATTTTGTTTAAAATTTTTAAAAATGTTTTGAATTTCAATTTTGTTTAAATTTTCAATAAATTCAAAATTTCAAAATTTGTTTAATTTTTGGAAAAATGTTCAGAATTTCAAATTTTTATTAAATTTTCCAAAAATGCTCAGAATTTCAAATTTTGTTTAGATTTTCAAAAAAGTTCAAAATTTGTTTTAATTTTTGAAAAATGTTCAGAATTTCAAAATATGTTCAATTTTCAAAATTTGTTCGGAGTTTCAAAATTTATTTAAATTTTCAAAAACATCAAATTTTATATTTTGTTTAACTTTTCAATAAAATTTCAATATATGATTGATTTTTTGTTCACATTTTTTCAATTTTGTTCACCATTCAAAAAAAAGTCAGAATTCAAAATTATTTGGCATGTCTAAACACATGCAGGCTGCCAAACAAAGTCTCAAGTCAGCATGCCTCAGTGCATACACCGCTGCCAAACAACAAAAAATGCATGGACTCAACATGTATCACGGGAGAACAACCATGCTAGGCTCATACATACTACCAAACACACCCTTAAAAGCTCGTCGCCTCGTTAAATTCCGGCGGATATATAGGATGTGGGGAAAAACAGCCCGTCCAAATACCGTAAAAATGGCCCGAACCGTAAAAGTTTTACGGGCGGCCCATAAACTGCCCACGTTTTCTCTATATATACCAGAGCGGCCGCGATGTAGGGTTTGCATCCGATATTTCTCCTTTCCTCCTCCGCCACAAATCGCTTCCTCAATCTCTTTTACGAATTTACTGCTCATGAGGGTGTAGGGGCACCCGAGTGCTGTTACACCTTTCTCTTCTATCATTTGGTTCTGCTATCAATTGCGGTGACCATGCCAATAACTTGATATCGACCACATTGGACAAAGCACCGAGAAGTCGAGAACATTGTGTACAGAGAACCCTTCGAGTGATGAAAGGGGCATGTTATTTGTTCATGCCAATCAATCTCATTATTCCATTGTTTGGGTCATTGCTCATCTCCTTGACTATTGATCCTTAGTTTTTTTTCTTAGGGTGGACATAACTGTTTGTGCAAGGTAACTTCATTTCTGTTTTTCTATTGCACATAATATGTTTGTTGATTGGAGAGATGATCATCTCATTACCAATCCTTTCATAAGTTATTCTCTTTCATTTGCCATAGTCACTCTTATTCTTAGGAGTTTCACCTGACACTACAAAAAAAAGACACATCTGTGATATTTTAGGCCGAACAAAAAAAATTATGTCATACTTATGACACTTCTATGATGATAATTGTGACAAAACCCAGTATCATCATAGATGTGGTGGGCTCCTATTTCTATGACAAAAAATCATGATAGAAAATGGGCTTTTCGTCCTGGGCGGGCCGGGGACGCAACTGCATGACATTCTTTGGGCCGTGCATGACAGAAAAAACCGTGGTAGAAGCGAGGGTGAGGAAAATATCGGGGAGTTCCCGGTTACGGTGGGTGGTCGAGGGCCGAGTGATATGTGTTTCTCCCGTACACGTACGCGCGTGGGTGCGAGGCGTTGGGCTCTAACTGAACCCAAGCAAGGCGTTCTCCTACTGAACCCGAGCGATTGCACTGCAGGCTACGCGTTACTGAACCCGAGCGATCGATCGATGGCTGTTAACTGAACCCGATCGAGCGATTCCTCCGCTACTACTGCTAACTAAAGCCAATCGATGCTGCCTCTTGATGAACAGTGAGCGTTGTTGGGGGGGTCTGATGAACAGATCCTGGTGGGGGGTTGGATGAATAGGACCCCGTGGTGTTGCCGCTGGATGATCAGGAGCCCGATCGATCGAGCCAGTTGGGAATGGATGAACGGGACCCCGTGGAGGACTGGATGAACAGGACCCCGTGGAGGGAAGGTTGAATAGTAGCCGGCGGAGGGCTGGTTGAACAGTAGCCGGTGGAGGGCTGGATGAACAGTAGCCCGTGGAGGGGTGGTTGAATAGGCCCCCGTTGAGAGGGCTGGTTGAACAGTAGCCGATGGAGGAGCGCGCGGTGAAGGCTGGATGAACAGGAGCCCGTGGATGAACAGTTGCAGGTGGAGGCTGAAGGAGGTCGACGGTGGATGAATAGTAGCCCGTGGAGGCTAGAGGAGGTCGACGGTGGAGATGAACAGTATCCCTTGGAGTCCCGTTTTGCGGTACGCCACACCCCTCCCGATGAACAGGACCCCGTTTCGACCGTAGCGCTCCAACACAAGTCCTTTTCCTCCGTTTTGCGGTACGCCACACCCCTCCCGATCAATAGGGCCCCATTTCGACCATAGGAGGTCCAACAGCAGTCCATTTCCTCCGTTTTGCGGTACGCCAGACCCCTCCCGATGAATAGAATCCCGTTTTGACCATGGCCGGTCGAACACAAGACCGTTTCCTCCGTTCTGCAGTACGCTAGGCCTCGTTTCCATCGAATGTTCCGCCCAAGCCGGTTGGCTCCCGATGAACAGCACGCGTTCCGTTGCCTCCCGATGAACACGACGTATTCTGTTGCCTCCCCATAAACACGACGAGGACGTAGTTTCTCCGTTCCGACCCAACCATGTACACGAGCCCTGGCCGTACGTATGCGCGAGTAGGCATTTGAGACCCCGCCCGTATGTATGTACGTGGCCGTATTTTCTTTGTTGCACCCTGGCCGCTGTACGTACGTGTACATGCTACGTGCGCGCCTCTACTACGACACATGCATGCCTTTATTACGACACGTGCACGCCTCTACATCGACCAGTATGTACGTGCACGTTCGCGACCAGAATGACAACGCTACGTACGCTTCGACCAGGCGGGTCCCGATTGTCAGGCACTTCCTTGCTTGCAAAGATGTAGCTGGTGGGTCCCAGCAGTCAGGGGGCGAATCATTTTTTTGCCCGTAATATGGACGCACTTCCTTCCGTGCGAAGATGTAGCTGGTAGGTCCCAACAGTCAGGGGGGAAACGTTTTTTTCGCGAAATATAGTGGCCCGTCCAGTGGGTCCCTGCTGTCAGGTGGAGGAATCGTTATTTTCCGCGTAATAAAGAGGCACTTCCTTGCGGCTGCCGTGGACCCAGCTGTCAGCGTCTCCACGTACAATACTATTTCGATGGAAGTCGTTCCTTGACCATGTTGACCACGCCGCGCCGAGAGCACCAGGGCGGTGGACAACGGTGAGGCCCAGGAAGGGGACAACACGGAGCCGGGGAAGATGCGGCAGTGGAAGCCCATGCGGAGAGGAGTACGAGGGTTCACTGGTTCGGCTGCGGTGTGAGGCTGCCGTCGCCGCAGAATAACAGGGGGTGTGGGTGAGTAGAGGGATGGCCTGGACAGCGGTGGGAGTAGTAGGGGGCAGTGAGGCCTCCGCGGCATCACAGCCGGCCACGGGAGGCAGGAGCACGCAGCACGACCGGCGCTGGTTTGGGCAGCTGGAGCAAGAAGACCAGAGGTTGAAGAAGCACTACGGCCGTTGCATGGACATCATACGGTCACTGGAGCTAGAATCATTCATATTGACTAAGTTGACAAGGCCCTCCGTCCACGTCAACTTAGTAGGCCCACAAGTCAGCCTCCCACTATGGTGGGTCCCAGCTGGCAGGGGGGTATTCATTTTTTTGTGCGAGATAAGGAGGCACTTCCTTGCGTGCAAAGATATAGCTGGTGGGTCCGACCTGTCAGCGGGGGGGGGGGGAATGTTTTTTTCATGAAGTACAGAGGCCCTTCCGGTGGGTCCCAGATGTCAGGTGAAGGAATCATTATTTTGCGCGTAATAAGGAGGCATTTCCTTGTGTGCGGTCGTGGACCCAGCTGTCGGCCTCTCCACGTACAGTCCACTTTCGAGGGATGTTGTTCATTGACCACGTTGACCACGCTGCTCCGAGAGCACTAGGGCGGTGGATGATGGCAAGGCCTACGAAGGGAACGACACGGAGCCGGGGAAGACACGACAGTGGATGCCCACGTGGTGGGGAGTACGAGGGTTGATTGGTTCGGCTGCCATCACCGGAAAATAACATGAGGTGTGGGTGAGTAGAGGGATAGACATGACAGGGATGCGAGTATGGTGGGGCCGTGAGGCCTGCCTGGTAGCACAGCCGGCCACGGGAGGTGGGAGCAGGCGGTTCCGCCGGCGCTGGTTTGGGCGGCTGGAGCAGAAAGATCAGAGACTGAAGAAGCATAATTGCCGTTAGATTGACATCTAACGGTCTGACGCTGATAGAGACGATTGTTGACTAAGTTTCTTTTTTTTGAGAAACCTTGTGTACGCATGAACTTAGTAGGCCCACAAGTCAGCCTCCAAATCTGTGCAGACAACATAGAGCCCATTTGCTATTTTTTTAATAATTTACAGCCCATCTGCTAATTCTTAAGTAATTTATTACAACCCATTTTCTGCCAAGGACCACGGTTAAAAAGTTCAACCTTATTTTGCATATTTCGGTGGAGTCCGAACTGTTGTAATCCCGAAATGATAAACATTTTTTAAGAACTTATTGATTTGCCAAAAAATCGTTTTGTTTTTGTAAGCTAATAAGACATGGGACAATTGAGTTGGTTTAAGGGAAAACTAGTGGTAAAAAAATCAGCGTTGGGAGGGAAAACAACAACAAAAATAAGGATGTAAATATGAAAAGGGAACTTTATGTATTCTTAATATAATGATACGTGTATATGAACTAGTAAAACTATAGGTAGAGATTAGAAAACGGATGTAGGACATGACGTTTCAAGAGGAAAATAGAACTGGGCTGTGTGTTTGATTCAGTAAAAAAAACTGCATACGGATGTTGTAAGACAAAATATAACTAACGCTGGCGGGCCAGAGGCTAGTAGATACCTGCTGGATCTTTGTGCCCCGTTGGTGTCATGGGCTGGGCCTGTTAAAAACAAAACCAAGCCTGGGCAGTCTACAACCCAGTTGAAACTTGCTCGACCTAAAAAAAACAATATACATGCTCAATAAACGAGAGAATTCTGTAAGTACAGACTGATAACTAAGATGCAACAGGTATATTGTTTTTTCATCATGATAATAAGTGCATGCACTTGTTTCGAAAAATTTGGAGAACTAGGAGTTCGAACGGCAGGTGCTTATGCTACCCATCAAATAAAAATCAGGTGCCTGAAAATTCGTTTCGAAACAAATGATTCAGCTTTATATCCACGTCGACCCTCGGCATGATGGTTGGAAGCAAATGCCAAGTTCATACCAAAAGATCGTTAACAACAATACCAACTTGCGGACAACAAGGTAGTACAAGTACCAATACCAAACTAACTTATAATCTTTTTACTCCTGTCCCTAGTGTTTGTCTGGTAGAAAATCTTGCAGAGGACCAGCTCCCGTTCCTTATCTTGATCCAGGTCCCCGAGGTGGTACTGGTGCATCACCCAGTTGGTCCTTTGTTGGTCGAAGTTCTTGTTGGTGTGTAGCACCAGAACCTTTTTGCTGCCCGTCTACCGGCCGTTGACCATCACCGGCAAGGTATTGCCGGTCTTGTGCCACATCACGTGCATGCCGCACTTCAAATGTATCTTGCGACGCATCCACGTGCCCCTTTTGAACGCCCTAGAATTGCGCTGGAAGAAATGCTAGGCCACTTAGTGTGATACCTGCAGTATTGTCGAATACAGGTTTTAGTGTACGTAGTTGGCATTTTCATAACATCTTTGGCATGTTGCAGTCACTTGTTTCACTTTTTATTAACTGTCAAATTGTAATTGCTTCACTAGGTCCGCGTCTAAAAAAAATAGAGCTATAAACAAAGGAATATGTTTTTGCAAGTAGATGGCCGATCGGTGTCTTACCTGGAAGTTTCTCAGGATGGGTGTAGCATATGCCGTGCTCGATGTCGATGGTTGGTATGAACAAATCGATGAGAGGGCGAGATCTCGCGCTGTCAGCACTCACTTTGGCCATAAGGTGCTCGATTAGCTCCTGATCCGTGGGATCGAACTTGACGCCAGCCGGCAGCATCGGCCAATCCTTCTTGGACTTGCATCGGTTAATTCTAGTTATATGGTACTCAATGTATGATCAATCGACTATTTTAAGTGAATGATGAAAGATTTTGACAAACAAGTGGTACTCCAAATCTGAAGTCCAGAATACCCGAACATGCCACCGGGATTCTTGTGTCACCTCACGTGCAGCATGTTGTCACGTCAATTCAATGTGTGGACATGATGAATAATTTGACCGACATATACTAGTACTGCTAATGTACTACTTACTAGTCGTATTTAGTGTCACATTTTAACCGTAGGTTTAACTAACAAGTACACACTTGAAGCCTAATTCATTCATATATATGACTTCTGCACAGCATCTCCATCGTCTTTATCAGTACATCCTACGCAGGTAAGTTAGGATGCACTTGATCACAGAAAGGTATCTATCCTTCAAACTAGAGGAGTGCTTCAAACTAACAATAGTACATAATATCCAACAAAAGAGGGTCGTGCTACAGCAGCAGAATACATGGCTCAGTCTAGATATCAGTACGAATCAAGTTGTGTATATTTGTTGTTGGCATGAACCACATCGCCGCATGTCGGGTTTGCAAAAGCCATCCATTGCATGGAAGCTTGATGCCTTTCACACACTGAAGATTATCTGGCAACAAGTTGTGTCGACAAATCTCTGGATATGGTGATTCATGAAACCCATGGTATGATGTGTAAACACAGTACCCTCTGGCGAATGGAAGTTGCATAGCACGGTAATCATCGTCGGTGATATGATCGATTGATTGATTGGATGATCGGATAATTGATCCCGAGGAACATGGAGTGGTTGCCGAGGCTGTAAACCCGCCTCTAGTTGAATACGCCTGGCCCAACGGAGCTGGGATCTTTCTGCCAAAGCCATCAATGTCACGAACGTCCCAGGCATTGTACTGCATGTGGTTTATGTAATGGTTTGGTCAATTTGGTACGTGCGAATGAGCATCAAATGACCGCCGTCAGCTGAACGAGCGATAAACCACCACCCATTGGCTGGTATGATTCTAGGTCTTGGAATCATGAAGGCCAGCGCATTTGCGTCTGATGTCTACTATGCAACCTTCTTCTTGTAGACATTGTTGGGCCTCGAAGTGCAGAGGTTTGTAGGACAGTAGCAAATTTCCCTCAAGTGGATGACCTAAGGTTTATCAATCCGTCGGAGGCATAGGATGAAGATTGTCTCTCTCAAACAACCCTGCATCCAAATAACAAAGAGTCTCTTGTGTCCCCAACACACCCAGTACAATGATAAATTGTATAGGTGCACTAGTTTGGCGAAGAGATGGTGATACAAGTGCAATATGGATGGTAGATATAGGTTTTTGTAATCTGAAATTATAAAAACAGCAAGGTAACTGGTGATAAAAGTGAGCAAAAGTGGTATTGCAATGCTTCAAAACAAGGCCTATGGTTCATACTTTCACTAGTGCAAGTTCTCTCAACAATAATAACATAACTAGATCATATAACAATCCCTCAACATGCAAAAAGAGTCACTCCAAAGTCACTAATAACAGAGAACAAACGAAAAGATTATTGTAGCGTACGAAACCACCTCAAAGTTATTCTTTCCGATCAATCCATTGGGCTATTCCTATAAGTGTCACAAACAACCCTAGAGTTCGTAGTAAAATAAAACCTTAAGACACATATCAACCAAAACCCTAATGTCACCTAGATACTCCAATGTCACCTCAAGTATCTGTGGGTATGATTATACGATATACATCAAACAATCTCAGATTCATCTATTCAAACCAACACAAAGAACTTTAAAGAGTGCCCCAAAGTTAGAGTCAAGACGAAAACGTGTGCCAACCCCTATGCATAAGTTCACAAGGTCACGGAACCCGCAAGTTGATCAACAAAACATACATCCAGTAGATCACGTGATATCCCATTGTCACCACAGATAAACACATGCAAGACATACATCAAGTGTTCTCAAATCCTTAAAGACTCAATCTGATAAGATAACTTCAAACGGAAAACTCAATCCATCACAAGAGAGTAGAGGGGGAGAAACATCATAGGATCCAACTATAATAGCAAAGCTCGCGGTACGTCAAGATCGTGACAAATCAAGAACACGAGAGAGAGAGAGAGAGAGAGAGAGAGAGAGAGAGATCAAACACATAGCTACTAGTACATACCCTCAACCCCGAGGGTGAACTACTCCCTCCTCGTTATGGAGAGAGCCGGGATGATGAAGATGGCCACCGGTGATGGGTTCCCCCTCCGGCAGGGTGCTGGAACGGGCTCCCGGGAGGTTTTTGGTGGCTACGGAGGCTTGCGGCGGCGGAACTCCCGATCTAGGTTATGTTTCGAGGGTTTCTATATTTATAGGAGGGTTTGGAGTCGAGAACAAGTCAGGAGGACCCACGGGGTGTCCATTAGGCACCAGGGCACACCCTAGGGGGGGGGGCCTCCACCCTCGTGGGCCACACGGGACTCCTCTCCGATAAATTTTTGTTCCAGTATTTTTTATATTTTCTAGAAAAAATTTCCGATGATTTTCAGCGCATTCCGAGAACTTTTATTTCTGCACAAAAACAACACCATAGTAGTTCTGCTGAAAACAGCGTCAGTCCGGGTTAGTTCTAACCAAATCATACCAAAATCATGTAGAAATATTATAAACATGGCATGAATACATCAAAAATTATAGATACGTTGGAGATGTATCAGCATCCCCAAGCTTAATTCCTGCTCGTCCTCGAGTAGGTAAATGATAAAAACAGAATTTTTGATGTGGAATTCTACCTAACATATTTATCAATGTAATCTTCTCTATTGTGGCAAGAATATTAGAATCCATAAGATTCAAGACAAAAGTTTAATATAAAAATAATAATACTTCAAGCATACTAACAAAGCAATCATGTCTTCTCAAAATAACATGGCCAAAGAAAGTTATCCCTACAAAATCATATAGTCTGGCTATGATCTATCTTCATCACACAAAATATTTAATCATGCACAACCCCAGTTTCAGCCAAGCAATTGTTTCATACTTTAGTATTTTCAAACTTTTTCAATCTTCACGCAATACATGAGCGTGAGCCATGGACATAGCACTATAGGTGGAATAGAATGGTGGTTGTGGAGAAGACAAAAAGGAGAAGATGGTCTCATATCAATTAGGCATATCAACGGGCCATGGAGATGCCCATCAATAGATATCATTGTGAGTGAGTAGGGATTGCCATGCAACGGATGCACTAGAGCTATAAATGTATGAAAGCTCAAAAACAAACTAAGTGGGTGTGCATCCAACTCGCTTGCTCACGAAGACCTAGGGCATTTTGAGGAAGCCCATCACTGGAATATACAAGCCAAGTTCTATAATGAAAATTCCCACTAGTATATGAAAGTGACAACATAGGAGACTCTCTATCATGAAGATCATGGTGCTACTTCGAAGCACAAGTGTGGTAAAAGGATAGTAGCATTGCCCCTTCTCTCTTTTCTCTCATTTTTTGGGGCCTTCTCTTTTTTTTGGCCTCTTTTTTTGTCCGGAGTCTCATCCCGACTTGTGGGGGAATCATAGTCTCCATCATCCTTTCCTCACTGGGACAATGCTCTAATAATGATTATCGTCACACTTTTATTTACTTACAACTCATGAATTACAACTCGATACTTAGAACAAAATATGACTCTATATGAATGCCTCCGGCGGTGTCTCGGGATGTGCAATGATTCAAAAGTGACATGTATGAAAAATTATGAACGGTGGCTTTGCCACAAATACGATGTCAACTACATGATCATGCTAGCAATATGACAATGATGGAGCGTGCCATAATAAACGGAACGGTGGAAATTTGCATGGCAATATATCTCAGAATGGCTATGGAAATGCCATAATAGGTAGGTATGGTGGCTGTTTTAAGGAAGGTATATGGTGGGTGTATGGTACCGGTGAAAGTTGCGTGGCACAAGAGAGGCTAGCAATGGTGGAAGGGCGAAATTGCATATAATCCATGGACTCAACGTTAGTGATAAAGAACTCACATACTTATTGCAAAAGTCTACAGTTCATCAAAACCAAGCACTACGCGCATGCTCCTAGGGGAAGGGTTGGTAGGAGTTAACCATCGCGCGATCCCGACCTCCACACATAAGGAAGAAAATCAATAAATAAATCATGCTCTGACTTCATCACATAACGGTTCACCATACGTGCATGCTACGGGAATCACAAACTTTAACACAAGTATCTTTCAAATTCACAACTACTCACTAGCATGACTCTAATATCACCATCTTCCTATCTCAAAACAATCATAAGGAATCAAACTTCTGTTAGTATTCAATGCACTTTATATTGAAGTTTTTATTATATCCCTCTTGGATGCCTATCATATTAGGACTAAATTCATAGCCAAAGCAAATTACCATGCTGTTCTAAAGACTCTCAAAATAATATAAGTGAAGCATGAGAATTCATCTATTTCTTCAAAATAAAACCACCGTCGTGCTCTAAAATATATAAGTGAAGCACTAGAGCAAACGACAAACAACTCCAAAAGATATAAGTGAAGATCAATGAGTAGTCGAATAATTATGTAACTATGTGAAGACTCTCTAACATTTAAGAATTTCAGATCTTGGGATATTATTCAAACAGCAAGCAAAACAAAATAAAATAAAATGACGCTCCAAGCAAAACACATATCATGTGGTGAATAAAAATATAGCTCCAAGTAAAGTTACCGATGAACGAAGACGAAAGAGGGGATGCCATCCGGGGCATCCCCAAGCTTAGGCTCTTGGTTGTCCTTGAATATTACCTTGGGGTGCCTTGGAAATCCCCAAGCTTAGGCTCTTTCCACTCCTTATTCCATAGTCCATCGAATCTTTACCCAAAACTTGAAAACTTCACAACACAAAACTCAACAGAAAACTCGTAAGCTCCGTTAGTATAAGAAAATAAATCACCACTTTGGTACTGTTGCGAACTCATTCTAAATTCATATTGGTGTAATATCTACTGTATTCCAACTTCTCTATGGTTCATACCCTCCGATAATACTCATAGATTCATCAAAATAAGAAAACAACACATAGAAAACAGAATCTATCAAAAACAGAATAGTGTGTAGTAATCTGTAACTATCGAATACTTCTGTAACTCCAAAATTCAGAAATAAATTGGTGGACGTGAATTTGTCTATTAATCTTCTGCAAGAATAATCAACTTAAGATCACTCTTCTATTGAAAATGACAATTATTCTCGTGAGCGCAAAGTTTCTGTTTTTTTACAGCAAGATCACATTAACTTTCACCCAAGTCTTCCCAAAGGTTCTACTTGGCACTTTATTGAAACAAAAGCTATAAAACATGATCAATACAGTAGTTTAATCATGTGAACACACAAAAATAGTAGGGGTAAATATTGGGTTGTCTCCCAACAAGCGCTTTTCTTTAATGCTTTTTTAGCTAGGCATGATGATTTTAATGATGCTCACATAAAAGATAAGAATTGAAACATAAAGAGAGCATCATGAAGCATATGACTAGCACATTTAAGTCTAACCCACTTCCTATGCACAGGGATTTTGTGAGCAAACAACTTATGGGAACAAGAATCAACTAGCATAGGAAGGCAAAACAAGCATAACTTGAAGATTTTCAACACATAGAGAGGAAACTTGATATTATTGCAATTCCTACAAGCATATACTCCTCCCTCATAATAATTTTCAGTAGCATCATGAATGAACTCAACAATATAACTATCACATAAAGCATTATTTTAATGGTCCCCAAGCATATAAATTTTACTACTCTCCACATAAGCAAATTGCTTTTCTTGAATAGTAGTGGGAGCAAACTCAACAAAATAACTATCATGTGAGGCATAATGAAATTGAAAATTAAAATCAAGATGACAAGTTTCATGGTTATCATTATTCTTTATAGCATACATGTCATCAAAATAATCATCATAGATAGGAACTTTGTTCTCATAATCAATTGGAACCTCTTCCGAAATAGTGGATTCATCACTAAATAAAGTCATGACCTCTCCAAATCCACTTTCATAATTATCACAATAAGATTCAACACCCTCCAAAATAGTGGGATCATTACTTCCTAAAGTTGACACTCTTCCAAACCCACTTTCATAAATATAATCATTGTAAATAGGAGGCATGCTTTCATCATAATAAATTTGCTCATCAAA
Organism: Triticum dicoccoides; assembly: GCF_002162155.2. NCBI lineage: Eukaryota > Viridiplantae > Streptophyta > Magnoliopsida > Poales > Poaceae > Triticum > Triticum dicoccoides. The sequence continues at coordinate 257,429,681 of NC_041385.1, forward strand.
ACTTGGGGGAGAAAAAATATCATCTTCATCAAACATAGCATCCCCAAGCTTGTGGCTTTGCATATCATTAGCATCATGGATATTCAAGGAATTCATACTAACAACATTGCAATCATGCTCATCATATAAAGATTTAGTGCTAAACATTCTAATGCATTCTTCTTCTAGCACTTGAGCACAATTTTCCTTTCCATCATTTTCACGAAAGACATTAAAAAGATGAAGCATATGAGGCACCCTCAATTCCATTTTTTTGTAGTTTTATTTTATGGACTAAACAGTGATAAAACAAGAAACTCAAAGATTCGATTGCAAGATCTAAAGATATACATTCAAGAACTAACCTCCCTGGCAATGACGCAAGAAAGGAGCTTGATGTCTACTATGCAACCTTCTTCTTGTAGACGTTGTTGGGCCTCCAAGTGTAGAGGTTTGTAGGGCAGTAGCAAATTTCCCTCAAGTGGATGACCTAAGGTTTATCAATCTGTGGGAGGCGTAGGATAAAGATTGTCTCTCTCAAACAACCCTATATCCAAATAACAAAGAGTCTCTTGTGTCCCTAACGCACCCAATACAATGGTAAATTGTATAGGTGTACTAGTTCGGCGAAGAGATGGTGATACAAGTGCAATATGGATGGTGGATATAGGTTTTTGTAAACTGAAATTATAAAATAGCAAGGTAACTAGTGATAAAAGTGAGCAAAAACGGTATTGCAATGCTTCCAATCAAGGCCTAGGGTTCATACTTTCACTAGTGCAAGTTCTCTCAACAATAATAACATAACTAGATCATATAACAATCCCTTAACATGCAACAAAGAGTCACTCCAAAGTCACTAATAGCAGAGAACAAATGAATAGATTATTGTAGGGTACGAAACCACCTGAAAGTTATTCTTTCCGATCAATCCATTGGGCTATTCCTATAAGTGTCACAAACAGCCCTAGAGTTCATAGTAAAATAACACCTTAAGACACATATCAACCAAAACCCTAATGTCACCTAGATACTCCAATGTCACCTCAAGTATCCGTGGGTATGATTATACGATATGCATCACACAATCTCAGATTCATCTATTCAAACCAACACAAAGAACTTCAAAGAGTGCCCCAAAGTTTCTACCGGAGAGTCAAGACGAAAACGTGTGACAACCCTTATGCATAAGTTCACAAGGTCACGAAACCTGCAAGTTGATCACCAAAACATACATAAAGTAGATCACGTGATATCCCATTGTCACCACAGATAAGCGCATGCAAGACATACATCAAGTGTTCTCAAATCCTTAAATACTCAATCTGATAAGATAACTTCAAACGAAAAACTCAATCCATTACAAGAGAGTAGAGGGGGAGAAACATCATAGGATCCAACTATAATAGCAAAGCTCGCGGTACATCAAGATCGTGCCAAATCAAGAACACGAGAGAGAGAGAGAGATCAAACACATAGCTACTGGTACATACCCTTAGCCCCGAGGGTGAACTACTCCCTCCTTGTCATGGAGAGTGCCGGGATGATGAAGATGGCCACCGGTGATGGGTTCCCCCTCCGTCAGGGTGCCGGAACGGGCTCCTGAGAGGTTTTTGGTGGCTACAGAGGCTTGCGGCGGCGGAACTCCCGATCTAGGTTATGTTTCGAGGGTTTCTGTATTTATAGGAGGGTTTGGCGTTGAGATCAAGTCAGGAGGACCCACGGGGTGTCCATGAGGCACAGGGGCGCGCCCTAGGGGGGCGCCCTCATGGGCCCCACGGGAATCCTCTCCGATTACTTTTTGTTCCAGTATTTTTTATATTTTCCAGAAAAAATATCCGTTGATTTTCAGCGCATTCCGAGAACTTCTATTTCTGCACAAAAACAACACCACAGTAGTTCTGCTGAAAACAGTGTCAGTCCGGGTTAGTTCTAACCAAATCATACCAAAATCATGTAGAAATATTACATACATGGCATGAATACATCAAAAATTATAGATACGTAGGGGACGTATCAACGTCTGCTGAAACAATTCAAATTGGAGACCAAAAGGACAAAAATAAACAATCATGTTCAGAGTATGTGTGGAATTAAGATTATTATCACAGTGACACATATCATAGACAGAGAATTGTAATGTCGTGGTCATAATCATACCCCAAGTTAAAAAATAAGCCAATGGCTTTCATATTCTAGCAATATGTCATGGTTCAAACATCATGTAACTATGAGAGGAAAACAGCTATGACAGGGCCTACTCATATTCTACCATAGCACTTACTACTGTTCTCATATCAACTCTAAGAAATAACATGTGTTGTTATAAAAATCTTTGAAATGAGAGTAACATATAACAATCATGAGGTTATGCTCATAATATCTATTCTAACAATCATTGATGCCAATTGTTCTCATATCAACTCTAACAATAAAATGTGTGGTCATAAAAATCTAGGAAACTAGGTGATACCCCGCGCGTTGCTGCGGGAACTTGTTGTGTTTTTTCTTACCGGTATATAGCTAAATATTTGAACAATGTTGTGGTAGGTTAGCATGCTAAACTATCTAAACAGACAATGTTTACATATGAGAAGATGTCAACAGGGTCAGTCAGAAGTTATTAGGTTCTTCAGTGTAATTTTTATTAAATATATATGCTACTATACTACGTTTTCTCAGATATAGAAATTAAACTTGATGCAATAGTTTTTGGATGCAGATTGTGCAATCATGATAAAAAAACATGTTGTTTGCATACTTCTCCCAAATATCTCCAAAATGAAATTTTATACACATCAACTAAAACATTAATGTTAATGAAAAATAACATCATAACCTGGGATTACCTGTCCCGGTGACTTGAGAATCAATAATGTAAAAATCTTAAAATAAACAATCTTACATCAGATAAATTGAAGACCCTAGACTGTTGGATACCAATGTATTTTTTTTCTTTTCTTGTTCAATCCAGAAGAGATCAAGATGAGCATTGCCCTCAAACAAATGCAAAGTATGATACTCATGTGAGCCATGTGTCGGATCCCCTATTGACTGCCATATCTATTGGAGAACCGGCAATATGTCAACATGGTTTAAAACCCGCAATACTTTGGATAACCTGCTATCAAGATAGACATGGTTTACTCGCAAAAAAAGATGACATTGTTTAGACCATGCACTTGTCTCCATGTCCAAATCGAAAATTCTAAACAACTCGGTATATGATCATGATTTTACAACACTGCACAAAATTCGAAGAAGAATGGCCGGGGATCATCACAACTCCTTGCCGTCAATTCTGGCGATCACGAGGGCTGACAAGATTGGATGCGGACTCATAGTCATTGGGTACCGAAGATCTGAAGGCATCTGTCGATTTATAGAAGAGAGAGAGAGAGGCAGATGAACTGCAGACCAAGAACATCGATCAGTCGTGACAAACGATGGGGATTACCTTGTGATAAGGTGGCGCTTATCCACTCGATCACCCCTATGTGCATCTTCGTCGCCTCCTTCTGCATGATCTGGACGTCACAGGCGTCACATGTGCGACATCGTGGCCTGTCATCGACACCTGAACATGCCCTACCCCAACATCGCCATGCACCACCGTTGTGTACCTCCGTCGGAGTCCTCTGGAGCAGGGAGTTGCCAAACACGGCCGGGTAGGAGATGAGGGCGACGCCCCAGGCAATGGCTGTGTGGCGAAGGCAGCATCTTCCACAAACAGCTGGCTAGTCCTATAATACTTGTTGTGGGAAGAACAACTGCATCTATTACTACTCCATTTATTCATTGAAGAAGAAGAAATGCAAGCGGTATAGAGATGGAGAGATTAATGGGCAATCAATTGACCGAGGAGTTAATTAGCGCTCGCGCTGGTTCGATTTGAGAGGCCAAACGACAAGGAGTGTTACTATCTGCTAATTAGGGAGATGATAAATGTGTGGGTCAAGCAGTTACCTATTGGGATTTTTAGTGTCCAGTTTTGATGAAGTGTACGTGTAAAGCCCAGGAAAAAAATCAGAGTCAAAGGCTTATCATCGATCGCTAGGTGTGTTAGCGGTAAGGCTGGAAAAGAACGAAACGGTATCTTCACTTAGCGGTGGCATCTCTTAGTAATTTGCTCAACCTTTAATCAGACGGTTGCACACTCCTCAGCTTTACTAATCAACTGCTACAACAATTAGAGTGACGTGGCTTCCTAAGAATGCAGGAAAATCACCTAGTGGGGTGCCCCTATTTAGATATAGAAGATGAGAGGAACATATAGCAATGATGTGGTTATAGACATACTATCTATTCTAAATTTGTAACAATGAACAGGGAGTCATATTCATAAGGTAAAGATGAGATGAGATAGAAAAATTACACGATGATAGATTCCGCCAGTATAGGCAGCCAGTCTGTGCGTCGACCGCGTAAACGATGCCATCATGCACTATAGCATCAGACAGTAATGTTGCCTCAACGGGATTGACAATTAGCCATAACCATGTATGGTGACCGGATTCCAGATAGACTAATCCCATGTTGAACAAGGCAATGAGCTTGTAATCCATGTAGTCTTCTGATGGTGTGGGCACTTCGCAGATTACAACTTTCAGCAAACAGAGGTCTAGCCAAAAACTTGATGCATCTCGTGCGTAGTAGGCAGGAGTGTCCGGCGGCCCGCGAGGCTCGATGGCGGCGGTATACAACAATGGAAGGGTGATCTCTTGCTGGGTGTAGATATCCACTAGATGCCACGGACTACCGGATTGGTGGATTGATAACCCACAAGTATAGGGGATCGCAACAGTTTTCGAGGGTAGAGTATTCAACCCAAATTTATTGATTCGACACAAGGGAGCCAAAGAATATTCTCAAGTATTAGCAGTTGAGTTGCCAATTCAACCACACCTGGATAACTTAGTATCTGCAGCAAAGTATTTGGTAGCAAAGTAGTATGATAGTAATGGTAACAGTGATAAAAGTAACGATAGCAGTTTTGTAGTAATTGTAACAGTAGCAACGGTAAAGTAAATAAGCAAAGCATAATATGTGAAAAGCTCGTAGGCATTGGATCAGTGATGGATAATTATGTCGGATGCGATTCCTCATGTAATAGTTATAACATAGGGTGACACAGAACTAGCTCCAATTCATCAATGTAATGTAGGCATGTATTCCAATATAGTCATACGTGCTTATGGAAAAGAACTTGCATGACATCTTTTGTCCTACCCTCCCGTGGCAGCGGGGTCCTAATGGAAACTAAGGGATATTAAGGCCTCCTTTTAATAGAGTACTGGACCAAAACATTAACACATAGTGAATACATGAACTCCTCAAACTACGGTCATCACCGAGAAGTATCTCGATTATTGTCACTTCGGGGTTGTCAGATCATAACACATAATAGGTGACTATGGACTTGCAAGATAGGATCAAGAACTCACATATATTCATGAAAACATAATAGGTTCAGATCTGAAATCATGGCACTCGGGCCCTAGTGACAAGCATTAAGCATAGCAAAGTCATAGCAACATCAATCTCAGAACATAGTGGATACTAGGGATCAAACCCTAACAAAACTAACTTGATTACATGGTAAATCTCATCCAACCCATCACCGTCCAGCAAGCCTACGATGGAATTACTCACGCACGGCGGTGAGCATCATGAAATTGGTGATGGAGGATGGTTGATGATGACGACAACGACGAATCCCCCTCTCCGGAGCCCCGAAGGGACTCCAGATCAGCCCTCCCGAGAGAGATTAGGGCTTGGCGGTGGCTCCGTATCGTAAAACGCGATGAAACTTTCTCTCTGATTTTTTTCTCCGCGAAAGGGAATATATGGAGTTGGAGTGAGGTCGGTGGACATCCAGGAGGCCCGCGAGGCAGAGGGCGCGTCCAGGGGGAGGGGGCGCGCCCCCCACCCTCGTGGACAGGGTGTGGTCCCCCTGGCGTTGATTCTTTCGCCATTATTTTTTATATTTTCCAAAAGTAATCTTAGTGGATTTTCAGGTCATTCCGAGAACTTTTGTTTCTGCACAAAAAGAACACCATGGCAGTTCTACTGAAAACAGTGTCAGTCCGGGTTAGTTTCATTCAAATTATGCAAGTTAGAGTCCAGAACAAGGGCAAAAGTGTTTGGAAAAGTAGATACGTTGGAGACGTATCATGGATGAGGACGATCCAGTTGGCCTTCATGCCCGCCCAGTAGTGACCGCGCATGAATGACATGTGGATGGTTAGTGGTAGCATGTCTAGGGGCACCACGGCAACCTCCGTAGGATCGTCAAGTCGGTGTCTGGGCCACCTGCGAGGATCGGGCATCAGCAAGCAGGGTGTCTTGAAAAGAGCCGGCCGGTTGCAGACGATTACACGGTACAAAGACACTGAGCATGCAGCCAGACGGACGGTGTTGAGTAGGTCCATACAATTACAGATCTGCTCCAAGAGAACATCAGGGAGGGAATTCCAATCGCGGCTCTGCGTGTCAGTCGGTTCTGCCATTGGGGTTTTCGGTGCCTACAAGCCAGCGGGGAAGTGGATTCGGGCGGGCGAGCGAAGAAGTTTCTCCTCGTGTGGCCGAGCAGTGAGCGGGGGGATATGGTATGTGCGAGCTACCAAGGAAGATGGTGCAGGCGGGCGAGCAGTGAGCGGGGGGAAATGATGTGCGGCCGGCGATGGGGAAGAGAGGAGGAAGAATAAGAGAGGAGGAAGAAGAGTGAAAGACGGGGAAGAAAGTGCATTAAATCTCAATTCTACTAGTACTACTACCGGGATATACCATCCTTCGGAGTGTAAATAGTTACACCGATGACATGTGGGTCTACCTCAAGAGGGCTTATATGTCAGTTAATGGAGGAGAGAGGTGCGTAGGCGTATTTGCGGAAGCATGCTCTACTGGCAAACATGATGGAAGTATTGGGTAAGGTTGATTTAGTAACACCAACACGCTGGTTCAGCTTATTAATTAAGTGTCTCATCTGTTGCAACGTGTATTGTCACTTCACTACGAAGACTAGTTGAATAGTTCTCTCTGACCGAGATGGGGAATAATGGATCATGAAGACTTCCTATCTACAGTATCGCTATGCCTCTACACACACTTCACTCATTTTTCTACGTACGTAATCACTTGTTGAAATCTCTAGAAAGACAAATACTCCGTATTTGGGAACAGAGGGAGGCTTTTACTCTGTATTTGGGAACAGAGGGAGTATCACCATATGGAGGGAACAGAGGAAGCTTGAAATACGAACATGTCAATGGGAGAGAGTAAAAGCCTCATGCATGCAACATGCAACACTCACACGTACACATGGACACACGCAACACTCACGCACCCATGTGACACACAGCACACGACGCAACACACACGCTCACGCACAAGTGCTCAACCTACTTCCTACGTCTGTGAAAGACTGTACATTTAGAGATTTACACATTGACCAAGGCATAATTAACGCCCAAAAGTAGCAGACTTATGTGTGCATGCGACCATTGAAAGAAGAAGATTAAATGAAGGTTGTTGCATGCTGTAATTAAGGATAGACATGTAGCCTATACCTAGAGCACAAGTTGGTGCATTAGTCAATCAATATCGATTTAGATTAAAGGCTAAATGCATTGGAAGTGTACATGTACACTTTTTGTTTTTCAGTCGAAGTACACTCTTTGTTGGAAGACCGAGGGAGTACACGTGCATGCACTCACATACACAGCCAGGGTGGTTCGCGCGCAAGGGTTGGACTCCTATCGCGCCTGCGTAAAGTTTTGTTTAACTGATTTCTTTGCTCTGCCAACTGACAGGTGGGACCCAGAAACGAGGTGACAATTTAACCAGTCAACAAAATGTCACGTCGACTATATGGCTGGTCAGTAGGGTGCAATACGGTGCTCTACGATGAGCTAGTGATCGTATAATCACTGCAAAACTATATATAGTGACCGTAAAGAGCGTATTGTCACATGCGTTGACCGCCAGCGGATTTTTCTCGTTTCAAATTAAGCCATATTAACAGGAAAGGACGCAGTATGCACTAGTACTAGTACTGCTTTGATGTGTCCCGTCAACTCACCAAACGAGGAGAAGCTTGCTTACTACGCCTCTCCTCACCCATGTGCGCGGTGGCTCATAGGACGAGGAGAGGGTTTTGACTACAACGCCCTCTCCCTCGCCCTCTCCCTCGCCCTTGCGGTGGACGTGCATCAGTTCAATCGGTGTCAGGTTGCCAGAAGCATATTGTATTGTAGTATCATCATTGTTGGACCTTCCGAAGAGGCGAAGATCAAAGTGCAAGGTTCACACGAATACGAACTGTTGAACCTCCCGAAGTGGCCAAGAGCCAAGCGCAAGGTTTTATAGGAGTTATCGTCCTAGTAGGTGTATATTACAACTATAGCGAATGATGCTATTGTATGATGCCGCCACGTCACCTATATCCAAAGCCGTGCCACCTTTTTTTCTTCTCAAAGAGCGTGTTGGAGCACGTGCAACAACCACACAAGTTGCATGTACACATAACATATTTACTAGTAATAAATTCTAAAGGACAAATGCCAGTATGCCACACAAGTTCATCTCCAATTCATGTGATAAATTTGTGCACAACTAGTCTACATATATTCACAACGCTACCGTTCAAAATTTACCATACTCCACTTACACGTTATAGATGGGCTATATGTCCTCCTCCAGGTTCCAGTCCCAGGTGTTCTTCATGGATGGCACGATCCATAGCAATGGGTAACGGGAATCATTGTCGCAGCTTTCTAGTCCGGTTCCACATGATGGAGACTCATCCAAGCTGAAGCAGCATAAATCAGGGATAGCGTGTCCCAGCATGTCGTTCATCCGGCGGTGTGCACTGAAGACACAACCATGCTTCATGAACGGTAGGCCTTCAGTGTCGTGCACGGAAGGTGGCATTCGCTTCACAATGGGGTAGCTGTCCACAATGAAAAGTGAGTACTCTCCAAGAGTGTTCTTCGGCACCCACGTAGCATCACGGGGGTCGAACTCGGCGTCGTTCATCTGGTACACGCGGCATCTCAGATCTGGACACATGGTGACATACATAGTCAAGGTCCATGCATAATATTGTTGTGCTCAAATATGGCGGTCAGTAATACTGTGCGGCAAATAGTACTATTCCGGTATAGAGGAAGTAAAATAACCGACTTATTATATATAGCCACTCTTGGCTACATGGATGAGATAGTAAGACATGGAAAAAGAAAAATGGTGGCACCTAGTGGGTTCAAGTCTTCAAGGGTCTAGCTAGCTATACGCGTCCTCCAAGGTTAAAAGTACTCCTACTAGTACTAGTAAGTAGTACAACAATGAAAGAGAAGGCGAGAGGATTAAAAAATATAATACTAAATGGAATACCTGGGTAGATGGTGACGGTCTGATCGTGGTAGATTGTGTGACCATGTTGCACATCAGTGGTACCATGGGTAACGACTGCTAAGATAGTTGATCCCAATATGCTAAAGTCAGCTACAAGGTTCCAGGTTAGACCGAATTGCGGATGCAAATGCACATCCAGGATCGGCGATCTTATTTTGATCGGGGGTGACTGGTCCCTACAAATAATGGAGTACCATTAGGGATGCAAATGATAGTTTGTGCATTCTGTTTGTAATCTCCCGTACCGTAGGATGGCAACCAGATGAAACAAGTCCCCTAACTTGTCACCGTGAAGATGCGGCCTAGATGGCGCATGACGTCTTCGAACGTGTAGGGATACAAATTTGCCGCGGCCAACATGCGCCAGCCTCTGCCGTTACTGCCTCTTGCATTGATGGCAATCCTTATGTCGAACACCGCGATGAGATAGTAATTGTCGTAGCCACATCGCTTTGTCGGCGGGTCCGCAATTTCTACCTTCTTCAATCTCATGTAGGCATCATCATATGTATTCAAGCCTAGCCAGTCCGGAAGGCCGATCCCAATGGTGGAGAAGGGGTCTACGGGAACGGCCGCACTGCTGTTGATGTTGTGCAAAATGATGCTGGTACCCGTCCGGAGATATGCAAGCCAATCTTTGCTGGCACCGACCCAGACCTATATATAAGACGGTGGGCAGCAGAGAAATTACAGGATGGAAATGGAATAACTAAGTACTACATGATCAAACTCCATGACTGGTCTGCTCATCGGACAAAATCCGACTACCTCTCAACGTCGGCAACTCTAGCGGAGTCAACGTGCAAACATGGCCAGGGAGCGGTGGACTGTCCGAAGGATTGTCCCATAGAAGAACCTTCTCCTCGAGGACGCATGGAAGACCAACAAGCATGGCCTTTTCCCAAGCCTGTTTAAGCACCGTCTTGAAAAAGTTGGTGCAGGAACCACCGAGCCTTGCGGCGGTGAGGACGTCGGAGCAGCGTGCGATTTCTCCCAGAGGATCGTCATCCAAGATCTCCCAGCCCCGACGAGGAGGAGAACCGCCTAGCGAATCCATGGGAGCGGCGACGAACTGCCTTCTCTTCAGGAGAGGGGAACTAGCGAGGAGGAGATAAGAGCGTAGTAACCGCAGGGCCTCGTCCCTTCCAACTGTAGCTCCTCGATCGTTCCTTAGCGAAGGGGTGAGGCTATTATTTACTACGTACTCGTATTGTAGCAGTACCAGTACTACTTTCTCAACTAGTAGTTCGATGTACTATACTTCTAGTATAGTGCACCAGTTTTGAACTCTTGAATCTTAGGGCCAAGGAGCTACAGTTGGAAGTGGAGGGTACTACTATTCTCTAGAACCATCGCTATACTATCAATGCAAGGAAAGTACACCTGCGTAGTGGGTACTCTCAGTGCTCTATTCAAGCGCGTCGCTGGCCTACTCAGCCGCTCCTCTCACGCACACACTAGCAGCCTGTTTATCAGCGATGGTTACTGCGGGGGCAGAACATTTGAGTTATTTGATACAGCGAGACTAGGCTTTTCGCTTCCATTTGTGGGGGTGTAATGGATCTTGTCGAACTTTGTTAGTAGTTCTGTCTTTATGAATGAGATGAGGCAAAGCTTTTGCCTCCATTTCAAAAAAAATCACGTCCAGAGGAATTTCTTTTATAGAGCCGATAATGGAGTGAAGTACATGTGTGCAACGCCACAAGCTACAAAGTAGTAGAGTACTAGTAGCACTTTACATACAGAGCCATATTGCACAGTTCCCAATGCCGCGCCAGGCTTTTCCGGCTCCTCAGGCTTAATTGGGAGGCGCTAGTTTAAATATGCTACTAGCTGATGAGGAAGCTGCAAGCGAGGTGCGGCTAGGGCGAGCACGCGAGCCACAAGATGATGGGAAGGAAAACCGTTCACATGGCTAGGCTATCTAGTGCACCCATATTGTGGTGCCGCACGTCCGTTCGACTTCAAAACTCAAACTACCCGTGTACAATATTGGCTCGTAGCGAAGTTACTATTTTAAAAAAAGGCCGCCGTGCGTTCGGCCGGGATCGAACCCACAATACGAGGTATACACTCCCACGACCACTAGTAGTACTCGTTGGAGTACAACGCAACCTAGAATCGCCTTTTGTCGCTATAGTACATTGTTCCTTACAAGAAACCACTAATAATGCCAAGAAACCACTAATAATGCCAAGAAACTTCTACCACTTGCATACGTGGCAGACTTAAGATAAGACTATCTTATCAACCATTGTACATGCCCTTACCAACCAGCCCTACCAAGAAACGACTACTCTACAAAGTGCCATTATAGTCACGTTTCAACCCATGTCGCCCCTTAAGTCAACGCCTTCTATTCGACTGGCAAGTTAGGCGTGCTGACTTGTGGGACCTACATGTCATCTGCACAAAAATCCCCGAGTGACCTCCTACCTCCGGGCCGTCTACCTAGTCATCCTCGGCCATGGGACGCAGCTACTGCCACCGCCAGAAGGCAAGGTCAAAACCGCCGGCGGTGCGGAGCCCATCTTGCGGCAGCCCGGATGCCAGCTCCGTCCGGCGCTCGCGGCCGCTAGCTAGCCAAGATAGCTCCATCCAGCTGCTTGTCTGCAAGGTTTGCTAGCTAGATTGGCACGGCGGCGCGACGGCTTGCTCGCGCGCGCCGCACTAAGGCCAACCATCTGGCTCGAGCGAAGGCCAGTGCGGCGGCTTGCTCGCTTGTGAGTCACGCTCGGGCCACCCTGCCAACCCGCGGAGGCCAGTGCGGTGTCCGGCCCGTCCGGCAGAGTGGTGGCCAACTCGCTCATCACCGGCGCCACCGATGAACACGCATCAGTATTATTTTAAGTAATGTTCAGGAAAAATAATTATTTGAAGAGGAATAACGGGACAGAAGGTCAGATGTGGGTCCCTCGTGTCAATGGTCAAACAAAATGTGTTGGTTTAAGTTGCCTCGCTAGCACGGACATGTGGGCCAACCCTATCATAAACGGGTTTAAACGAGCCTAATCGGCACTAGGTAGTAGTTTTTGGCGTGGATTAAGAAATTTTGGGTATGTTTTTGCTATTTTTTGTACAATAATTTCTTCCTAGGGCTGGTTGAAAGTGGTAGTTTTTTGTTAAATACTCTACATATTGTAAGTAGGAGTGAAAGTTAAGCTTTGGAAGCCAATAAGCAAGGGTAGTTACATAGTGCATATGTGTACGTGATGGAAAGTAAATATCAACCATGAGTGACTAATATCTTGATGGAAACTTGAAACTATGGAAATACTAGGAATTTTTTTTGCATGGTTGGAAATACTAGCAATGTTCATGTGCGTTGCAATGGATCATAATTAGAATAATACTTATTCACAAACTTGATACAAAACACTCTAATTTTGATATACATATATGAGATATATTATGTTTCAATCAGAATATATTCCTTGGGCTGTTTTGGTGAGGTGAGGGAGGGATGTGGTTGGTTTTAAGATACTAATTATGGGTTTTTCTACAAACTGGTAGAGAAGCGGGATGTTGGTGAGAAAAGGCAACAACTTACCTCACAGTCTTTAGATGTAGATCTAATGGTCAGAAATGACAGATGGCAGACACACCATCATCACCAACTTAGTCTTCTGTAGGAGTACTAGCAAGATGTCGTGCATTGCATAGAACATCAAGATGCATTTTTTATAAAACACTTGTTGTGATTGACCCATGTGGGAGTAATCCCATGTGTAAAAACTAATGATATCTCGAGAAATAGGATATAAGGTGAAGAGGAGTGGGGCGTGGTGGTGATTGGTGGTCGGACTGAGCGGAGGCATGTGGATGGACGACGCCGGCAACGGCCACTAGGCCAATTTGTTCTAGAGGTTTCCTTTTTTAATTGCTCAAGAATGAGGTTGTTGGAGATAAGTATGAATGGGGGAAGGCCTTGTCAGCAAATGTGGAGAGAGGTGCATGTATCTTTTAGTTTAATTTCCATCCATCACATATAGATCGGACGGTCTATATTGCAAGATGGGACGCGTACCATCATCACCAACTCGGTTTTCTATAAGAGAAGAAATATAAGTATGGAGATACAAATGTATTATCGATACTTGTTTCCATAAACTAGGATCTACATTCTATTCAACACCTCAGCATGTGGGGCCTTTGCACAATGACTTCTCGACTGTGTAAAACAAAGGTTTTCCCGTCACCGATAAGGAGGGGGTGACGATGGAGTGCTTTCGACTTGCTCTAGTCTTAGTAGTCATACTAGGTGGTCTACGCACGTGTAGATTTATTCTTTTTCACGACTTGTGTTCGCTGTACTGCCACGACTGTTGATGAATAGATGGTAAGTTATTCACGGGGAAACCCTTGTTGAGCGTGTTTGCGAGAGAGAGAGAGAGAGAGAGAGAGAGAGAGAGAGTGCGTGTGTGATATGTCTAGATACTGAGGCAATGATAAGAGATTCTTTGTGTCTATGTGTGTGGAGGATAGAGAGAGACATGTACATGGGCCTTTGTGTTGTGTAACGTGGAGACACATAGACATAATCAGAGAGTGAGTGTGTGAGATACACATGCGGACATGGGGAGAGATGAGGATCCAGATAAATGGGTGTTTGTGCGTGTCTGTGTGTGTTTGTGCGTGCGTTTGTGTGTGAGAGGGAGTGTGTGTATGTGGAGTAGAGAGACCACTAATGATGTAAACCTAGTATAAGGGAAGGGGGAATGGTGTGACATGTGTAGTAGCGGGATAGCATGGGTGCGGGCGGGGGGAGTAGACTATTTGGAAGAGACATCGAGTGTGTGTGGGAGAGGGGTGTGATAGCGCGCGCGCGCGCGCGCGCGAGAGAGAGAGAGAGAGAGAGAGAGAGAGAGAGAGAGGTCGTTTGTGTCCATAAATGGCGTATAGATAGGGAGACAATGTTGATGTTTGTCGAAATTGCCTATGTACGGAGACACAAGGGAAGCGAGTCATCGTGTGTGTGTGATAGGGACTTCATGAGAGATCTAGAATAGATGGTGTAGAGAACAACGTGCGAGATTGAGAACGATGATACATTAAGGTGCTATGGAAAGAGTCACGGCATATATGTATACAGGGAAGGAGTTAGGGCGGGTCCGCATGTGGGAGAGATAGAAAGAGCAGAGTGGTGCACGAGGAGACAAAGTGTGCTTGTTCGCAGTGGGGGTGGTGTGTGAGGTGAGTGTGCGAGAACCACATAACTAGGGAGATAGACGTTTGGGGGAGACGTTTTGTGTGTATGGGAAAGATACACTCTACATAGTGCGTGTGCTTGGGAAAGAGAGATGCTGGGAGACCTAGAGAGTGGGGGAAGAGATGTGTGCATGCCCGAGAGACAAAGTGATAGAGACCTATATTGGGGTCCGGACTTTAGAAGAGAGAGGGGTATTAATGTGCTCGTGTGTTCGTGTCTGGTGGAGAGAACGACTTGTGTGTGGGGGGGCGAGGGGGGTGACTTCAGATAAAGAGTGAGGTGTCTATATTTGAGGGACTTTAGCATAATTGGGAATTGAGATATATATGGTCAATAGTGTGTGCACTCATGGTTGACCAATTTGTTTCAAAGTGGATGATTCGAAAGTATACGTATAGTTTTACCCTACATTTTATGATGCTATCTATTACATCACTGCCCCGAGCCTCTGTTCATTACTTTTTTGTGTGTTCTTGATCTTCCCAAGTTGCATGACTAATTTGATGCTTCTATTAATTATGGAGCTGCCAACCCCATTAAGCAAAATATTTGTTCTTTTGGGGCTGGCACCTCGAACAAGCATAAAAATAGAGGGAAGCAGATATATTGTCGTGTATGCACACACCCTTCTTTCATTAGTTTAGATGAACCATTGATGATCAATTCGAACCAGTGCATGCGATTAAAATTAATTTTACCTAAATAGAAGGTGCAGAATAAACTACAACAACTAGATTTGCAACCACAGGATGCTGACGATATCTTCAAAGAACATTGCAACAACAGCAAGGTTTCATAGCAACATATGGTAAGCCAGTGTGTTTTAGTACATGTGAAATGTAATGCGAATGAGCTGCTTTCTTGGCTTGTGCCCTCAACCTGTAATCCTACAGAATTACAAATAGTTCAGCTGTCTGCTTTGCTGTATTGCTTGATTCGAATGCTTGTTTGTTACTTGTTACGCTATACCTCAGTTGGCCAATATGTCAGCAATGCTTGTTGTACTATCGTAAAGAAATGCATGCCTAGTTCATTTGAGTCCTCAACTTTTCCTCTGAACTTCATCACAAGACTGTCTTCGTAGTTTATATGAGGCCACACTGTTAAGTGCTTTCTTAGATTATTTCAACTGCTTAGATGCCTTGGCAACTTAAATATAGCGGTGGTACACTCCCTTTCAACTAGGGATGTCAATTGGGTCCTGTTTAATCCTGATTAAAGTCCACTAGTGGTATGATCGTTCAAAAGAGTTTTTGTTTTTTGAGGAAAATGAACTAGGGAGCTAGCAAAAACTAACTAGATGGGACTGGCGGATGTCGTTTATTTGCCACTTATATCCCTAGTTTCATTTTAACATTTTAATTTCTTTTCGGCTGATGCTACTTCGAACCATTTAAATATAGCTTGCCATGCTCGGCAATAATTCGTATGTCGTTTACCATGTAAGCTTACTGTCTGGATCATGTGATAACTATCTCTTACTTATGTCTAGCGGAAACCTTTTAGGATGTCGTTCACACTAGGACACAATGTACAACCACATAATCTATTTGTGGAAGCAGTGTGCCATCCATGTTACCAGATGGTAGTAGTTTAGAGGCAACACCGCCAGAGAGTAGTCCGAGCACAGATATTATAGTTCTTGAGGATCTACTAGAGGCACAAAGAGATGGTGTGGCTACCATGAATGAGGTAATCTTGATCTTGAGGCTGGAAATTATGCAATTAGCGGCACGCATTATGCAAGCAACCCAAGAATTGGAGGAAGTAAGAATGTTGCATTTGAAGACAGAGGAGGTCCTGTTGTTTCTGCTATCTGAAGCCCAAGGTAATCCCGGTTCTTCTTTAGATGCCGG
Organism: Triticum dicoccoides; assembly: GCF_002162155.2. Classification (NCBI taxonomy): domain Eukaryota; kingdom Viridiplantae; phylum Streptophyta; class Magnoliopsida; order Poales; family Poaceae; genus Triticum; species Triticum dicoccoides. The sequence goes on from NC_041385.1 coordinate 257,446,139, forward strand.
TTAAAATTGTCATTAGATTATTGTACTTGCATGTTGTGTCATGTCTTTGAATGGATTATGTTGTAAGACCCCCTATGTTGTCCATGTGTTGTAATGGTCCGAATATTTTAGGTGAGGTAATCCTCGATACTTGTATGATTGACATAAGGTGAATTGTTTTTCGTGTGAGCATATTGTATTGGATGAAATAACTGTTTGACTCAAAGTGTATCCAACCTACTGAATTCGAAGATCACGACATTTCTAAATCATAATCATATATAAAGGTGGAATAAATCTTTATTGTGGTTTAGAAGAAATAAATAACGAAACGTAGGATTATCTGTGGATATTCGTAATCGAATACAAATTGGATTTGAATTTAGTTGGCAGGGCCCAGGACAAACGTGAATGCTAATTCTCCCAAGTTTTGAACGAAGTGGCTAAACACCCACTATAATTTGTGGGCTGCCCGAAGCAAGTGTTTGCGAGATGGAAATTACTTTCTACCCCTGACACTTGACATCCTTATCGACCGGATTTACACTGCTGCCGATAGGAGTAGACTAGTAACTTCAATCAGACGTGACACGACGGCCTATGAGCCCATTCAGACACGGTGGGCGCCAAACGTGGGCGGAAAAACACATTTGATTCAAGCTCATCCGAAAGACATGTGTCTCTCCCTCCATTTCCCCATTCATACACGGTGGGCGGCACAAACTCTCCTCGTCCGAAATAGATGTTGGCTAGTATTTTAAATAGGGGCAGATGTGTAACTTCCCTCAGACGTGACACAACTGCTGAGGGAGTCCCGGACTAGGGGGTGTCCGGATAGCCGAACTGTCATCTTCGGTCGGACTCCTGGACTATGAAGATACAAGATTGAAGACTTCATCCCGTGTCCGGATGGGACTTTCCTTGGCGTGGAAGGCAAGCTTGGCGATACGGGTATGTAGATCTCCTACCATTGTAAGCGACTCTGTGTAACCCTAGCCCTCTTCGGTGCCTATATAAACCGGAGGGTTTTAGTCCGTAGGACGAACAACAATCATACCATAGGCTAGCTTCTAGGGTTTAGCCTCTCTGATCTCGTGGTAGATCTACTCTTGTACTACCCATATCATCAATATCAATCAAGCAGGAGTAGGGTTTTACCTCCATCGAGAGGGCCCGAACCTGGGTAAAAACATCGTGTCCCTTGTCTCAAGTTACCATCCGCCTAGACGCACAGTTCGGGACCCCCTACCCGAGATCCGCCGGTTTTGACACCGACATTGGTGCTTTCATTGAGAGTTCCTCTGTGCCGTCATCTTTAGGCTCGATGGCTCCTCCGATCATCAACAACGATGTAGTCCAGGGTGAGACTTTTCTCCCCGGACAGATCTTCGTATTCGGCGGCTTTGCACTGCGGGCTAATTCGCTTGGCCATCTGGAGCAGATTGAAAGCTACGCCCCTGGCCATCAGGTCAGATTTGGAAGTTTGAACTATACGGCTGATGTCCGTGGTGACTTGATCTTCGACGGGTTCAAGCCACAACCAAGCGTGCCGCACTGTCACGATGGGCATGATCTAGCTCTGCCGCCGAATAGTGCCCCGGAGGCCGCAGAAGTATCCGCTCCGACCTTAGCTCGGAGCCAACTGCGCCGATCGAGGACTGGTGGCTGGACACCGCCTCGGGGGCTGCGATCTCTACGACAATTGAGCCAAACACCATCCCTGTCCTTTGCAAGGCTCGTAACTCCAAGGTACCGGACTCCGAACCTTCCGCGCCCCTGTCAATCGAATTCGATTGGGCGCCGGTCATGGAATTCACCGCCGTAGACATCTTTCAGCACTCGCCCTTTGGCGACATCCTGAATTCACTAAAGTCTCTCTCTTTATCAGGAGAGCCCTGGCCGGATTATGGTCAGGAAGGTTGGGATGCAGACGACGGAGAAATTCAAAGCCCACCCACCACCCACTTCGTAGCCACTGTCGATGATTTAACCGACATGCTCGACTTCGACTCCGAAGACATCGACAGTATGGACGACGATGCAGGAGACGACCAAGAACCAACGCCTACAGGGAACTGGAAGTCCACCTCGTCATACTACATTTACATGGTGGACATCCCAAAAGATGGGAATGGCGATGGAACAACAGAGGATGACCCCTCCAAGAAACAGCCTAAGCGCCGGCGTCAGCGGCGCCGCTCTAAATCCCGCCACAGCAAAAACGGTGATTCCGGCACGGGAGACAATAACACCCCGGACAGTGCCGAAGACAACTCCCTCCAGCAAGATTCAGTGCGGGAGGATGGAGAAGCCATCCCTCATGAGAGAGCGGCATGCAGAGAGGTAGAGGACGATAATTACATGCCTCCCTTCGAAGACGAGGAAGCCTCGACGACGACGAATTTGTCGTGCCTGAGGATCCCGTCGAACAAGAGCGTTTCAAACGCAGGCTTATGGCCACGGCAAGCAGCCTCACGAAAAAGCAGCAACAACTTAGAGCTGACCAAGACTTCCTAGCCGACAGATGGACTGAAGTCCTTGCGGCCGAAGAGTATGAACTCGAACGCCCCTCCAAGAGCTACCCAAAACGCAGGCTGCTACCCCGATTAGAGGAGGAAGCACCTAAACCTACATCACCAGCGTATAATACGGCCGACCGGCCACCTCGTGGCCGCGACAGAGAGGCCTCTCGGCCCTCCACTCAAGCCGCACCCCGGCGCCGCTTAAAAAATACCAAGGCGCGGGAAAATGCGCCAGACCTGCGGGATATATTGGAGGACAAGGCAAGGCAAACAAGATCAATCTACGGATCGCGTGGGCACCCCACGATACGTGATGATAACTGTCACGCCGGATATGGCAATTCCGGCCGGGCCGAACACAGTAGACAAAGCTCATTTGAGCTGCGTCGTGATATAGCCCAATACAGAGGCGCCGCACACCCACTATGCTTCACAGATGAAGTGATGGATCATCAAATCCCTGAGGGTTTCAAACCCGTAAACATTGAATCATACGATGGCACAACAGATCCTGCGGTCTGGATCGAGGACTATCTCCTTCATATCCACATGGCCCGCGGTGATGATCTACACGCCATCAAATACCTCCCACTCAAGCTTAAAGGACTAGCTCGGCATTGGCTTAACAGCTTGCCAGCAGAGTCAATCGGTTGTTGGGAAGACTTGGAGGCCGCATTCGTCGACAACTTCCAGGGCACCTATGTGCGACCACCAGACGCCTATGACCTAAGCCACATAATTCAGCAGCCAGAAGAATCAGCCAGACAATTCTGGACACGGTTCCTAACCAAGAAAAATCAATTCGTCGACTGTCCGGATGCAGAGGCCCTTGCAGCCTTCAAACATAACATCCGTGATGAGTGGCTTACCCGGCACCTAGGACAGGAAAAGCCGAAATCCATGGCAGCCCTCACAACACTCATGACCCGCTTCTGCGCGGGAGAGGATAGCTGGCTAGCTCGTAGCAACAATATGACCAAGAGCCCTGGTAATTCGGATACCAAGGACAGCAACAGCAGGTCGCGTCGCAACAAGCACAAGCGCCGCATTAACAGCGATAATGTTGAGGATACGGCAGTCAATGCCGGATTCAGAGGCTCCAAACCCGGTCAGCGGAAAAAGCCATTCAAAAGAAATACCCCGGGCCCGTCCAATTTGGACCGAATACTCGATCGCTCATGCCAGATACACGGCACCCCTGAAAAGCCAGCCAATCACACTAACAGGGATTGTTGGGTGTTCAAGCAGGCAGGCAAGCTAACTGCCGAAAACAATGACAAGGGGCTGCATAGCGATGACGAGGAGGAGCCCAGGCCGCCGAACTATAGAGGACAGAAGGACTTCCCCCCACAAGTGCGGACGGTGAACATGATATACGCAACACACAAACCCAAAAGGGAGCGGAAGCGTGCACTAAGGGACGTATATGCGATGGAGCCAGTCGCCCCAAAGTTCAATCCATGGTCCTCCTGCCCGATCACTTTTGATCGAAGGGACCACCCCACTAGCATCCGCCATGGAGGATTCGCCGCATTGGTTCTAGACCCAATCGTCGACGGATTTCACCTCACTAGAGTCCTGATGGACGGCGGAAGCAGCCTGAACCTGCTTTATCAGGATACAGTGCACAAGATGGGCATAGACCCCTCAAGGATTAAACCATAAAGACGACCTTTAAAGGCGTCATACCAGGTGTAGAGGCCAACTGTACAAGCTCAGTTACACTTGAAGTGGTCTTCGGATCACCGGATAACTTCCGAAGCGAGGAATTAATCTTTGACATAGTCCCGTTCCGCAGCGGCTATCACGCACTGCTCGGACGAACCGCATTTGCAAAGTTCAATGCGGTGCCGCACTATGCATACCTCAACCTCAAGATGCCAGGCCCTCGAGGAGTCATTACGGTCAACGGAAACACCGAACGCTCTCTCCGAACGGAGGAGCATACGGCGGCCCTAGCGGCAGAAGTACAAAGCAGCCTCTTAAGGCAATTCTCGAGTCCGGCTATTAAACATCCGGACACCGTCAAGCGCGCCCGGAGTAACCTACAACAAGACCGCCTGGCACGTTTCGAGCACGCGTAGCAATGCGGCCCCAACCCCAGCCCCCGCGAAATTGTGAAACCAGTACTACGCGTACATAACTACGCTCTGGAAATACCATGGGCATAGGGGGAGGGGCACGACCACGGCAGGCCCAGAATGCGGCTCAACCGCACCAGGGACTCCCAATTGTGTCATTCTTCTTTTTTCTCTTACTTTCAGGACTCCTTTCTCAAGAAGCCCTGTCCGGCAGTAGAATTGCCGAACACACGATGCAACAGCCAGGGAAGCAGAAAGCTACGTCGAGTGTCCAGGTGGTCTCTATAACAAGCAGTATACTTGCTTTACATATCATCTCGCAGCTAGCTCCTGGAGGGCGACATGTTAAATAGTCCCGTCCCTTGCTTATCGCACTATTTGTATCGTTCTGCTTTTATCGCAGCCTTTTTGAATAAATGATTCATAGCTTTTGCCTATTATTGCATTCCTTTTCATTTTTACATGTTCACTTATGACATGTTGCACCCGTATGCTTTGGTACGGCCAAATACACCAGGGGCTTAAGTACCCCAAAATATGGTGTGATAAGTCCGAACACTTTCACAAGTGCGGCACCCCGAACTTATAGCACTATATGCATCGGCTCCGAATCATGTCTTGGGTCAATAGTTGGGTTTGCCCGGCTCCCATGTTTTGGTACCTTACGTTCCGTTATATCGGCTAAGGTAGCGCTGGGAGAACCACTGCGATTGTGCCCCGGTTGAGCTGGGTTAAGCACCTCAGTGGAGAAAGCTAAAACTGACCGTTATTATAGGGCAAGAGCCGGTCGCTGTTCGAGAGGTTTTTCGAGTCCCTCAAGACTTATGCCGCTTCGAGCGAGCAGTCGGCTTTGTCCGGCCCAGGCGTGGATAGCGCCCCGAACTCGGTCTTCCGAATACTAGGGGCTTTGCCGAAATTTAAAATTATAGAATTCTATGGCTAAGTGAGAGTGTTCAAGCATTATAGTCCGGTTGCCTTGTTCGTTGCATTGAGCGCCTCCCTCGAAGGACCCAAGAATGGGAAAAAGAGCGCTCAAGTTCATCCCAAACACCCCAGCACTCGTGGCATGGGGGCAGAAGCCGACGACTCGCCATCTCTCAAATTTAATAAACGGCCGCACAGAAGGTAATATTTTAAATTCACAAGCATTGCTTAGCGCATATGAACAAGTTTTCAAGCGTACAGGATAACAAATGCGAGTTTACTCAAAAATTACATCTTTGGAGCATTCACCCGCTATAAGGCGGGCACCCTTCAGGACGCCCGCATAATACATCTTGGGCGTGCGATAATCCCTGCCCGACGGTGGAGCGTCCGTCACAAGCTTCTCAGTGTCCATCTTGCCCTAGTGCACTTTAGCACGGGCAAGGGCCCTACGGGCACCTTTGATGCAGACGGAGTGCTTGATGACTTCAATCCATGGACAGGCGTCCACCAGCCGCCGCACCAGCCCGAAGTAGCTCCCAGGCATGGCCTCCTTCGGCCACAGCCGAACTATGAGGCCCTTCATGGCCTGTACGGCCACCTTATGGAGCTCGACCAGCTGCTTCAGCTGGTCGCTCAAGGGCACCGGGTGTCCGGCCTCAGCATACTGAGACCAGAACACCTTCTCCGTCGAGCTCCCTTCCACAGCCCGGTAGAATGCGGCAGCATCGGACACACTACGGGGCAGATCTGCAAATGCTCCTGGAGAGCTCCGAATTCGGGTAAGTAACAAGTAATTCACTTTCACGTGCTTGCTTTGCATGAAGAATGCCTTACCCGCCGCTACCTTCTTTATTGCCTCAAGTTCTGGACACTTACGAAGTCGCCAGGGGCTTAGTCCTTGGTGGCCACTCCTCTTCATCGTCGTCGGTGTTGGTGGAGTAGTCCGGAGGGAGGTTCCTTCCCTTCTTGGACCCTTCGGCCTCCCCCGCTGGGGCGGCCTTCCTTTTCTTCTCTCCCCCCGGTGGGGGAGAGGCCTCTTTTTCCTCCTCCTCGCCTTCGCGGGAGGAGTCCACCTCGGAGTCGTCGGACGATGAGTCCGACAACACCTGGCGCCGGGAACTCTTTCGAGTTCCCGTGGCCTTCTTCTTGGCCTTCTTCTCCGGCACCACGTAAGGTGCCGGAACCAGCAGCCCCGTCAATCGTGCGTCCGCTGGGTCTTCTGGCAAGGGAGCCGGACAGTTAACCTGCCTGGACTTCTTTTGCCAGGCCTGTCAAAGGTAAGGGAGTTTAGATCCCGCATAGAGTCAAACTATGGAAAATAAGTGTTCCGTAAAGGGTAAGATAGCTTACCTCGCCGGCTTGGCGCTGCGAACTGAATCCGCAATCTTCGGTAGCGGATGTGGGAGCCTCGGCGCCCTTGAACAGCACCTTCTAGGCATCTTCGTACGTAGTGTCGAAGAGCCTGCTCAAGGTTTGGTGTTGTGCCAGATTAAACTCCCACAAGCTGGAGGCCCATTGTTGGCACGCGAGGATCCGGCGGATGAGCATGACCTGGACTACGTTGACGAGCTTGATCTTCTTGTTCACAAGGTTTTGGACGAAGGTTTGGAGTCCGGTCAGCTCTTCCGAATTACCCCATGTCAGGCCCTTCTCTTTCCAGGAGGTGAGCCGTGTGGGGATGCCAGATCGAAACTCGGGGGCCGCTGCCCATTCAGGGTCACGCGGCTCGGTGATGTAGAACCACCCCGATTGCCACCCTTTGATGGTTTCCACGAAGGAGCCCTCGAGCCATATAATGTTGGGCATCTTGCCCACCATGGCGCCTCCACACTCCGCCTGCTGGCCCCCCACTACCTTCGGCTTGACATTGAAGGTCTTCAGCCATAAGCCAAAGTGGGGCTTGATGCGGAGGAAGGCCTCGCAAACAACGATGAACGCCGAGATGTTGAGGACAAAATTCGGGGCCAGATCATGGAAATCTAGGCCATAGTAGAACGTGAGCCCCCGGACAAATGGGTGAAGTGGAAAACCTAGTCCGCGGAGGAAGTGGGTGAGGAACACCACCCTCTCATGGGGCCCGGGGGTGGGGATGAGCTGCCCCTTGTCGGGGAGCCGATGCGCGATGTCGCTAGACAAGTATCCGGCCTTCCGCGGCCTCTTGATGTGCCCCTCCGTGACGAAGGAGGCCATCCACTTGCCTCCCGCTCCGGACATGGCTGGGGAAGGTTGAGGCGAGATGTGCGGACTTGGGCGTTGGAGCTCGAGTGCGCGGAAATGGATAAGCAAAGGAGGAAGAAGGCGTAGGTAAAAAGGTGGATCCTTATCCCCTTATATGGACGGACGAAACTATGCATCCCCACCAGCCTGGTAAAACTCGCTTATCTCCCAAGCGCCATAATCAATGGCGCGGTTGGGTTACCCACGCCCGTATTGATGAGAATCCCGGAATAAGGGGACACGATCTCTGCTTTGACAAGACGTGCCAAGGAAACTGCCTCGCTAAACGTGCTGAGGTGGGACAGTAAAAACGATTCGAATAAAGGCTTGGCCGTGGTGTGATGTCACGCCACGAAATACGTCAGCAGATTGAATTTATGTGAATATTATTCTCTCTATGGTGGTATGTGGAACTTATTTTGCAGAGCCGGACACTATCCTTGTGTTCAAAATCTTCTATGAAGTATTCGGAGGAGGAACCCGCCTTGCAATGCCAAAGACAATATGCGCGCCGGACTCGTCGTCATTGAAGCCTGGTTCAGGGGCTACTGAGGGAGTCCCGGACTAGGGGGTGTCCGAATAGCCGAACTATCATCTTCGGCTGGATTCCTGGACTATGAAGATACAAGATTGAAGACTTCGTCCGACTTTCCTTGGCGTGGAAGGCAAGCTTGGCGATACGGATATGTAGATCTCCTACCATTGTAACTGACTCTGTGTAACCCTAGCCCTCTTCGGTGCCTATATAAACCGGAGGGTTTTAGTCCGTAGGATGAACAACAATCATACCATAGGCTAGCTTCTAGGGTTTAGCCTCTCTGATCTCGTGGTAGATCTACTCTTGTACTACCCATATCATCAATATCAATCAAGCAGGAGTAGGGTTTTACCTCCATCGAGAGGGCCCGAACCTGGGTAAAAACATTGTGTCCCTTGTCTCCTGTTACCATCCGCCTAGACGCACAGTTCGGGACCCCCTACCCGAGATCCGTCGGTTTTGACACCGACAACTTCCCTACCTGTCAGTCCTGTTCATACATCGTGGGAGCCAACCATGGGTGGCAAAACACCCACTCCTCGCCCGAAAACGTTACCGGTAAATATTTGGGAGATGCGAAATTACCGTCCTATCCCCAACTGACGTGGTGTCCGAAATTTTAAACGGGGGATAAGTTCGTAACTTTCCCACATTTCAGACAAGCACGTCCCAAAGTTTGAGATCCCGCCTCCCCCTCCATTTCCCCATTCATACACTGTCGGCGCCACGACAACCTCCTCACTGCGGCCAGCCACCTCCGTCCGCCACCCCATCCTCCACCTTGCTGGAGCCGCTACCCCTACCCCGTCGTCCACTACAAGAGATGGATGTCTCTCATCCACGGCGCCCGACCAGGATCCTTTCATCGCGTCCTCTCGCTTCATCGATGTCGTCGTCCACCTTGCCGTTGCCGCTCCTACGACCGCCTTGTCCACGGTAATAGGATTTATCTCCCGTCCCAGCCGTCTGCCGTCTAAAGTCTTCTTCCCCGCCGCCCACTGCCATCACACCCGCAGCACCCTCAATGTATTAGCAGAGGCCTACACGGCGTCGCAAGAGAGGTGGTACTCTTCCATATGTGCTTAAGTTATTGATCTCACCCGGAAAATAGATCGTAAATTGTTTACTGTACTTTTCTTGTCCGTATCAAATTGTAGTGGCTAGTTGAAAGCAAACATTGGTGGTGAAGTAGCTTTGTCTGGTTTGCACCTTCGGATCCGCCATGGAACGGTCACTATACTCGTAAAGCTTATGGTTTCCCGCCTTTATATTCACTACCATCATCGTAGGTGCTTCGTGTCGTGCTAGCACTGCTCCTCAAGACCCCAACCCAAAGCTTACGTGTTGATATACGAATCTGATATGATGCTCATATCACTAAAACTGAGAACGTTTAATTGGTCACCTAATGTTCCTATATTCGTTTCAAAAAGCATGTGTGCCACCCACTCATCCAGCTAGTTCCACTTTCCTGATTTTACTCTTGATGCTTAGGGTTTTCCCATTTTATCTACTCTACTATGATCTGCATAGGTGCTTTCTGTCGTACTAGCATTACTCCACCCTTCAAGCTAAACAACACAACACTCAAAATTCCAAAGCTTAGTTGTTCAAATATGATTGTGATATGATACTGATATTAGTTAACAGACACATTTAATTGGTTAGCTAAAGGTCCCACTTGAGTTTCCAAATGCATGTCGCGACATATAGAGAGACAACAGAATTGCATTTCTTTGTCACTTATTGACTGTACTTTCTTGTCCATACCAAATCTTAGTTGTTATTTCAAGGCAAACATCGGTTGCTAACTACCCTTTGCGTGGTTTGCAGCTTTAGATCTGCCATCCCACTGCCACGGTCAACACTATACTCGTCATGCTTATGGTTTCCCCATTTTATGATGACCATGATAAGCCTACATGGTTCATGTCGTAATAGCACTGCTCCACCCATCGAGCTAAACAAGCTTAGTTGTACAAATTCAAATATGATATTATACTGATATTAGTAAAACTGAGAGATGTTTAATTGGTCAGGTAAATGTTCCTACTTTAGTTTCGAAATGCATGTGAGCCACATATGGAGTGACCGGAAGGAATAGTATTTCTCTGTGCGCTCTGGTTCATCATGGGTGGCAACCGACATTGTATAGAAAGACTTGTAATATCTTCAATCTGCTTGCTCTTCTGCTCTTCTTTAAGATGATCCTCTTCTCTTGTGGTCGATTGGTCAGGTCGAGTTGTTCTCCCTTAGTATATTTTGAATCTGTCAGGTCAGGTCGACTTGTTCTTCTTTACTATATGTTGAAGCTGTCATCTGCGAAGTGTCATCACTTCTGTAGCTCTCATATTTTGAGTAGTAGGCCACATTATATTAATGCAGACACCAAATTATAGCATGCATGGCATCTCTTAGAAGAATTGCAGAGATAACACAAAGGGGTTTACAGGGAGGCAGTATTGGATTAGAATCACTTTTGCATTACAAAGATAATCTCACTTGTTTTTATGTTTTCATGCATGTCATGTATTGAACATTATCAAAATGAATATGAGAATGGGCGCACGAGAGGAATATTGTAGAACAATCCACTGGCTAACAAACTTGGCATGGTGGAGGATGGCCTATCTTATTCACCCATCAAGGTGCTTGCTCTAACTTGGCAAGGTTGTATTGGTCGCACATATTTTGCATATGACCTCTTGCATTACTTCTACTTTGTTACACCATCTGCTTAGTTTAAGCATCATATATGAGTATATGCCATACCTATCCATTTTCTGTACCTATTCCATGTGTCGTCATACTATGTTTTTCCAGTCAAATGTTGTTCTTTCGTAATAGATGTCCACAAGGAAGAGGGTGAGTGCAGATCCTCAAGGAGTACAAACTAGTATTTGGAAAAGGTAGTGATACCTGTTAAATTAGATAGATCAGCAGCCACAAAAAACACAGGCCCAACTGTACCACACTTTACCCCTACTCCAGTGGCCAAACCCCTATTAGAACTACTGAGAGCCCAGCGTCAGGTACTGTCTATGATATCAATTCAAAACTTGAACTCCTAAATTTCTGCATGTGCCTTACCTTCTCTCTTGTATGAAAACTAATTTCAAATGAATCTCCTTGCTCAAAGGATCATACGATCTCACAACAATACTGGGCTCTACATTGCTCTTGTCAGTACCTCTTGCCCTTTTGCCTTGTAATGTTGTACTTAATTAATTGCTATTTCATTATGTATCATCAGTCTGCACCTGAGCTTCATTATGTTCTGTTTCTTCCAATATTATTTGATCTATATTTGCTCTTTGCCAAATATAGAATAATGGCAATGCTTATAAAGAATTTTCTTTGGGGGATTTATTGAATTATCCTTCCATCAACATGGAGAAGGGCTTTGTCTAGCCCGTGTTAACATGTAATGTAAGTTCATCCTTCTCAAGCCTTCAAACTTTGTTCTAGTATAGATTTGGATAGGCATCAGTTCCTACACTGCTATTTACTTTGCTGTTTACATCTGATTGGATGTTTGCAACAACTACCAGTTTTAAATTGTAGTTGTAAAAACATGTTCCTTATGCAGAACAGGTCCATTTATTTGCTTATATAATTGTGAAACCTGTTACGTGTCTCCATGTTTCTCTTTCAGAGTCGTATCTCTTATGCCAGGCAGAACTTTAGGGAAGATAGTGAGCCAAACCATCTTGAGGACAGCGAGATGACCCCAAGGTCCTGTCTTGATGAAGACAGTGAGTTGAAGCTACTCACCAGCAGGTGTGAGACAACCTCTATGCTGTCGCTGCCTCAATCAGTTCGACTTCTTCTGTCTCAAATTAAAGCGGAAAGGCTTGCTTCAGCTCAGCTCTGACTTGAAGTCAAAGATGTAATGAAGATGTCAGAGGACTGCCTTGCGCACTATAGTGCCATACAGCTAGGGATGAAGCATCTATCGTTGACACAACTGAGGTCTCATCAGCTTGTTCAGCTTCTTGCGGGGCCTGTCCTGGCCAGGCCTAGTGCCTTCTGAAGTGCTCTCAGTTTTGTATATTCTTTTGTCGGCGCGTTTATTTGCACTGGTGGCGAACTTTGATGCCCAGTGGATGTAATATGTGTAATAGTCGTGATAGCCTAGCGTAAGTTGCTTGCTTATTTATTTCCTTGTTGTCTTGTTTATTTGTTTGCTTGTAGTGAGTGCAGTTCTTTTTCCACGGTTTGCTAGCGGCTGCAATAACCTATGTTTTAAAACTAGGCCACAATAACCATGGGCTACATATTTACTATAGTGAGACTGGGCCTCCTATGGCCGTGGAAACAATGGGCCTTCTATGGGCCGTAGATACAATGGGCCTTCTACAGGGCGTAGAAACATGGGCCTTCTATGGGCCGTAGACACAATGGGCCTTCTACAAGCCGTATCATCAATGGGCCTTATACGGGCCGTATGATCGATTGGCCAAACATGGGGCAATAATAGACCGAATTATGGCCGTAAGCGGGCTAGAGTTGGAAACATCCGTTCATGGGCCGACCATAACGGGCCGTCATTAATCGGCTATATTTGATGACGCTATGAAAATGGCCCAACATATTAACGGGCCACAAACGGGCCGAGTGTACCCACGGGCTGAATTTGGCCCACAAGCAGAAAATGACACTAACGGGCCATAAGTAACCAAATGCTGGAAGTGAGCCCAAGAATAAATGGGCCCTGAGAAGGCCGAAAGATAACATGGGTTGGAAACGGCCCAACGAAATAATGGGCCATTAATGGGTATAAAGTAATACACTGTTCATTACGGACCAGTTTCACCACGGGCCGTTAATGGGCCAAGAGTTACAAAGGGCCTCATATGGGCCGAAAGACATCATGGGCCGGAATTTAAAACGGGCTAGAATCATATTGGACGGCCCAGATGACGCTACTGTGCCTAATTCGGATAGGTCATAACGGGTGAGGGATTCCCGGACTAGGGGGTGTCCGGATAGCCGAACTATCATCTTCGGCCGGACTACTAGACTATGAAGATACAAGATTGAAGACTTTGTCCCGTGTCCGGATGGGACTTTCCTTGGCGTGGAAGGCACGCTTGGCGATACGGATATGTAGATCTCCTACCATTGTAACCGACTTTGTGTAACCCTAACCCTCTTTGGTGCCTATATAAACCGGAGGGTTTTTAGTCCGTAGGACGAACAACAATCATACCATAGGCTAGCTTCTAGGGTTTAGCCTCTCTGATCACGTGGTAGATCTACTCTTGTACTACCCATATCATCAATATCAATCAAGCAGGAGTAGGGTTTTACCTCCATCGAGAGGGCCCGAACCTGGGTAAAAACATTGTGTCCCTTGTCTCCTGTTACCATCCGCCTAGACGCACAATTCGGGACCCCCTACCCGAGATCCGCCGGTTTTGACATCAACATTGGTGCTTTCATTGAGAGTTCCGTCGTCATCTTTAGGCCCGATGGCTCCTCCGATCATCAACAATGATGCGGTCCAGGGTGAGACTTTTCTCCCCGGACAGATCTTCGTATTCAGCGACTTTGCGCTGCGGGCCAATTCGCTTGGCCATCTGGAGCAGATCGAAAGCTACGCCCCTGGCCATCAGGTCAGATTTGGAAGTTTGAACTATACGGCTGACGTCCGCACTTGATCTTCGACGAGTTCAAGCCACAGCCAAGCGCACCGCACTGTCACGATGGGCATGATCTAGCTCTGCTGCCGAACAGTGCCCCGGAGGCCGCACAAGTATCCGCTCCGACCCTTAGCTCGGAGTAGACTGCGCCGATCAAGGACTGGTAGCTGGACACCACCTCGGGGGCTGCGATCTCTACGGCGATTGAGCCGAACACCATCCTTGTCCTTTGCAAGGCTCGTAACTCCAAGGTGCCGGACTCCTCTCTGGACTCCGAACCTTCCGCGCCCCTGTCAATCGAATTCGATTGGGCGCCGGTCATGGAATTCACCGCCGCGAACATCTTTCAGCACTCGCCCTTTGGCGACATCCTGAATTCACTAAAGTCTCTCTCTTTATCAGGAGAGCCCTGGCCGGATTATGGTCAGGAACGTTGGGATGCGGACGACGAAGAAATTCAAAGCCCACCCACCACCCACTTCATAGGCACTGTCGATGATTTAACCGACATGCTCGACTTCGACTCCGAAGAAATCGACGGTATGGACGACGATGCACGATACGACCAAGAACCAGCGCCTATAGGGCACTGGAAGGCCACCTCGTCATACGACATTTACATGGTGGACATCCCAAAAGATGGGAATGGCGATGGAACAACGGAGGATGACCCCTCCAAGAAACAGCCTAAGCGCCGGCGTCAGCGGCGCCGCTCTAAATCCCGCCACAGCAAAAACGGTGATTCCGGCATGGGAGACAATAACACCCCGGACAGTGCCGAAGGCAACTCCCTCCAGCAGGATTCAGTGCGGGAGGATGGAGAAGCCAGCACTCATGAGAGAGCGGCAGGCAGAGAGGTAGAGGACGATAATTACATGCCTCCCTCCGAAGACGAGGCAAGCCTTGACGACGACGAATTTGTCGTGCTTGAGGATCCCGTCGAACAAGAGCGTTTCAAACGCAGGCTTATGGCCACGGCAAGCAGCCCCAAGAAAAAGGAGCAACAGCTTAGAGCTGACCAAGACTTGCTAGCCGACAGATGGACTGAAGTCCTTGCGGCCGAAGAGTATGAACTCAAACGCCCCTCCAAGAGCTACCCAAAACGCAGGCTGCTACCCTGATTAGAGGAGGAAGCACCTAAACCTACATCACCGGCACACAATACGACCGACCGGCCACCTCGTGGCCGCGACAGAGAGGCCTCTCGGCCCTCCACTCAAGCCGCACCCCGGCGCCGCTCAAAAAATACCAAGACGCAGGAAAATGCGCCAGACCTGCGGGATATATTGGAGGACAAGGCAAGGCAAACAAGATCGATCTACGGATCGCGTGGGCGCCCCACGATACGTGATGATAACCGTCATGCCGGATATGGCAATTCCGGCCAGGCCGAACACAGTAGACAAAGCTCATTTGAGCTGCGTCGTGATATAGCCCAATACAGAGGCGCCGCACACCCACTATGCTTCACAGACGAAGTGATGGATCATCAAATCCCTGTGGGTTTCAAACCCGTAAACATTGAATCATACGATGGCACAACAGATCCTGCGGTCTGGATCGAGGACTATCTCCTTCATATCCACATGGCCCGCGGTGATGATCTACACGCCATCAAATACCTCCCACTCAAGCTTAAAGGACCTGCTCAGCATTGGCTTAACAGCTTGCCAGCAGAGTCAATCGGTTGTTGGGAAGACCTGGAAGCCGCATTCCTCGACAACTTCCAGGGCACTTATGTGCGACCACCAGACGTCGATGACCTAAGCCACATAATTCAGCAGCCAGAAGAATCAGCCAGACAATTCTGGACACGGTTCCTAACCAAGAAAAATTAAATCGTCGACTGTCCAGATGCAGAGGCCCTTGCAGCCTTCAAACATAACATCCGCGGCGAGTGGCTTGCCCGGCACCTAGGACAGGAAAAGCCGAAATCCATGGCAGCCCTCACAACACTCATGACCCGCTTCTGCGCGGGAGAGGATAGCTGGCTAGCTCGTAGTAACAACATGACCAAGAGCTCTGGTAATTCGGATACCAAGGACAGCAATGGCAGGTCGCGTCGCAACAAGCAGAAGCGCCACATTAACGGCGATAATGTTGAGGATACGGCAGTCAATGCCGGATTCAGAGGCTCCAAACCCGGTCAGCGGAAAAAGCCGTTCAAAAGAAATACCCTGGGCCCGTCCAATTTGGACCGAATACTCGATCTCTCGTGCCAGATACATGGCACCCCCGAAAAGCCAGCCAATCACACCAACAGGGATTGTTGGGTGTTCAAGCAGGCAGGCAAGCTAACTGCAGAAAACAATGACAAGGGGCTGCATAGCGATGACGAGGAGGAGCCCCGGCCGCCGAACAATAGAGGACAAAAGGGCTTTCCCCCACAAGTGCGGACGGTGAACATGATATACGCAACCCACATACCCAAAAGGGAGCGGAAGCGTGCACTAAGGGACGTATATGCGATGGAGCCAGTCGCCCCAAAGTTCAATCCGTGGTCCTCCTGCCCGATCACTTTTGATCGAAGGGACCACCCCACTAGCATCCGCCATGGAGGATTCGCCGCATTGGTTCTAGACTCAATCATTGACGGATTTCACCTCACTAGAGTCCCGATGGACGGCGGCAGCAGCCTGAACCTGCTTTATCAGGATACAGTGCGCAAGATGGGCATAGACCCCTCAAGGATTAAACCCACAAAGACGACCTTTAAAGGCATCATACCAGGTGTAGAGGCCAACTGTACAGGCTCAGTTACACTTAAAGTGGTCTTCGGACCACCAGATAACTTCCGAAGCGAGGAATTAATCTTCGACATAGTCCCGTTCCGCAGCGGCTATCACGCACTGCTCGGACGAACCACATTTGCAAAGTTCAATGCGGTGTCGCACTACGCATACCTCAAGCTCAAGATTGTAGGCCCTCAAGGAGTCATTACGGTCAACGAAAACACCGAACGCTCTCTCCGAACGAAGGAGCATACCGTGGCCCTCGCGGCAGAAGTACAAAGCAGCCTCTTAAGGAAATTCTCGAGTCCGGCTGTTAAACGTCCAGAGACCGTCAAGCACGCCCGGAGTAACCAACAACAAGACCGCCTGGCACATCCCGAGCACGCGTAGCAATGCGGCCCCAACCCTAGCCCTCGCGAAATTGCAAAACCAGTACTACGCGTACATAATTACGCTCTGGAACTACCATGGGCACAGGGGGAGGGGCATGACCACGGCATGCCCAGAATGCGGCTCACCGCACCAGGGGCTCCCAATTGTGTCATTCTTCTTTTTTTCTCTTATTTTCAGGACTCCTTTCTCAAGAAGCCATGTCCGGCAGTAGAATCGCCGAACACACGATGCAACAACCAGGGAAGCAGAAAGCTACGTCGAGTGTCCAGGTGGTCTCTATAACGAGCAGTATACTTGTTTTACATATTATCCCGCAGCTCGCTCCTGGAGGGAGACATGTCAAATAGTCCCGTCCCTTGCTTATCGCACTATTTGTATCGTTCTGCTTTTACCGCAGCTTTTTTGAATAAACAATGCATAGCTTTTGCCTATTATTGCATTCCTTTTTTTTTATCTATACATGTTCACTTGCGACTGTTGGGTTTCGTAGTAATTTCAAAAAATTTCCTACGCGCACACAGGATCATGTGATGCATAGCAATGAGAGGAGAGTGTTGTCTACGTACCCAACGCAGACCGACTGCGGAAGCGATGACACGACGTAGAGGAAGTAGTCGTACGTCTTCACGATCCAACCGATCAAGCACCGAAATTACGGCACCTCCGAGTTCGAGCACACGTTCAGCCCGATGACGATCCCCGGACTCCGATCCAGCAAAGTGTCGGGGAAGAGTTTTGTCAGCACGACGGCGTGGTGACGATCTTGATGAACTACAGCAGCAGGGCTTCGCCTAAACTCCGCTACAGTATTATCGAGGAATATGGTGGCAGGGGGCACCGCACACGGCTAAGGAATCGATCACGTGGATCAACTTGTGTCAACTTGTGTGTTTAGAGGTGCCCCTGCCTCCGTATATAAAGGAGCCAAGGGGGGGAGGAGGCACCGGCCAGGAGGAGGTGGCGCAGGAGGAGTCCTACTCCTACCGGGAGTAGGACTCCCCCCCCAATCCTATTCCAACTAGGATTCCCAAGGGGGAAAGAGGGAGAGGGGTGGCCGGCCACCTCTCCTAGTCCTAATAGGACTAGGGGAAGGGGGGAGGCGCGCAGCCCCCTTGGTCTGCCCCTTTCTCCTTTCCACTAAGGCCCATGATGGCCCATATGGCTCCCGGGGGGTTCCGGTAACCTCCCGGTAACCCGGTAAAATCCCGATTTCACCCGGAACACTTCCGATGTCCAAACATAGACTTCTAATATATCAATCTTTATGTCTCGACCATTTCGAGACTCCTCGTCATGTCCGTGATCACATCCGGGACTCCGAACAACCTTCGGTACATCAAAATGCATAAACTCATGTAGACATGACCAAGACACGTTTCCGGTCAATAACCAATAGCGGGACCTGGGTGCCCATATTGGCTCCTACATATTCTACGAAGATCTTTATCGGTCAGACCGCATAACGACATACGTTGTTCCCTTTGTCATCGGTATGTTACTTGCCCGAGATTTGATCGTCGGTATCCAATACCTAGTTCAATCTCGTTACCGGCAAGTCTCTTTACTCGTTCCGTAATACATCATCTCACAACTAACATATTAGTTGTAATGCTTGCAAGGCTTATGTGATGTGTATTACCGAGAGGGCCCAGAGATACCTCTCCGACAATTGGAGTGACAAATCCTAATCTCAAAATACGCCAACCCAACATCGACCATTGGAGACACCTGTAGTACTCCTTTATAATCACCCAGTTACGTTGTGACGTTTGGTAGTACCCAAAGTGTTCCTCCGGTAAACGGGAGTTGCATAATCTCATAGTCATAGGAACATGTATAAGTCATGAAGAAAGCAATAGCAACATACTAAACGATCGGGTGCTAAGCTAATGGAATGGGTCATGTCAATCAGATCATTCAACTAATGATGTGACCTCGTTAATCAAATAACAACTCATTGTTCATGGCCAGGAAACATAACCATCTTTGATTAATGAGCTAGTCAAGTAGAGGCATACTAGTGACACTCTGTTTGTCTATGTATTCACACATGTATTATGTTTCCGGTTAATACAATTCTAGCATGAATAATAAACATTTATCATGATATAAGGAAATAAATAATAACTTTATTATTGCCTCTAGGGCATATTTCCTTCAGTCTCCCACTTGCACTAGAGTCAATAATCTAGTTCACATCGCCATGTGATTTAACAGCAATAGTTCACATCACCATGTGATTAACACCCATAGTTCACATCGCTATGTGACCAACACCCAAAG
Source organism: Triticum dicoccoides (assembly GCF_002162155.2). Classification (NCBI taxonomy): domain Eukaryota; kingdom Viridiplantae; phylum Streptophyta; class Magnoliopsida; order Poales; family Poaceae; genus Triticum; species Triticum dicoccoides. The sequence continues at coordinate 257,465,456 of NC_041385.1, forward strand.
GGTTTACTAGATTCAGTAATCTAGTTCACATCGCTATGTGATTAACACCCAAGGAGTACTAAGGTGTGATCATGTTTTGCTTGTGAGAGAATCTTAGTCAACGGGTATGTCACATACAGATCCGTAAGTATTTTGCGAATTCTATGTCTACAATGCTCTGCACGGAGCTACTCTAGCTAATTGCTCCCACTTTCAATATGTATCTAGATCAAGACTTAGAGTCATCTAGATTAGTGTCAAACTTGCATCGGCGTAACCTTTTACGACGAACCTTTTTCCATAATCGAGAAACATATCCTTATTCCACTAAGGACAATTTTGACCGCTCTCCAGTGATCTACTCCTAGATCACTATTGTACTCCCTTGCCAAACTCAGTGGTATGGCATACAATAGATCTGGTATACAGCATGGCATACTTTATAGAACCTATGACTGAGGCATAGGGAATGACTTTCATTCTCTTTCTATTTTCTGCCATGGTCGGGCTTTGAGTCTTACTCAACTTAACACCTTGCAACACAGGCAAGAACTCCTTCTTTGACTGTTTAATTTTGAACTATTTCAAAAATTTATCAAGGTATGTATTCATTGAAAAAATCTTATCAAGCGTCTTCATCTATCTATATAGATCTTGATGCTCAATGTGTAAGCAGCTTCACCAAGGTCTTTCTTTGAAAAACTTTTATTCAAGTATCCTTTCATGCTTTGCAGAATAATTCTACATTATTTCCGATCAACAATATGTCATTCACATATACTTATCAGAAATGTTGTAGTGCTCCCACTCACTTTCTTGTAAATACAGGCTTCACTGTAAGTCTGTACAATAACTATATGCTTTGATCAACTTATCAAAGCGTATATTCCAACTCCGAGATTCTTGCACCAGTCCATAAATGGATCGCTGGAGCTTGCACACTTTGTTAGCTCCCTTTGGATCGACAAAACCTTCCGGTTGCATCATATACAACTCTTCTTCCAGAAATCCATTCAGGAATGCAGTTTTGACATCCATCTGCCAAATTTCATAATCATAAAATGCGGCAATTGCTAACATGATTCGGACAAACTTTTAAGCATCGATACGAGTAAGAAAATCTCATCGTATTCAACACCTTGAACTTTGTCAAAAACCTTTTTCGACAAGTCTAGCTTTGTAGATAGTAACACTACTATCAACGTCCGTCTTCCTCTTGAAGATCCATTTATTCTTAATGACTCACCGATCGGGCAAGTCAATCAAAGTCTACACTTTGTTCTCATACATGGATCATATCTCAGATTTCATGGCCTCAAGCCATTTCGTGGAATCTGGGCTCATCATTGCTTCCTCATAGTTCGTAGGTTCATCATGGTCTAGTAACATGACTTCCAGAACATGATTACCGTACCACTCTGGTGCGGATCTTACTCTGGAAGACCTACGAGGTTTGGTAGTAACTTGATCTGAAGTTTGATGATCATCATCATTAACTTCCTCACTTATTGGTGTAGGAATCACTGGAACTGATTTCTGTGATGAACTACTTTCCAATAAGGGAGAAGGTATAATTACCTCATCAAGTTCTACTCTCCTCCCACTCACTTCTTTCGAGAGAAACTCCTTCTCTGGAAAGGATCCATTTTAGCAACGAATGTCTTGCCTTCGGATCTGTGATAGAAGGTGTACCCAATAATTTCCTTTGGGTATGAAGACGCACTTCTCCGATTTGGGTTTGAGCTTATCAGGATGAAACCTTTTTCACATAAGCATCGCAGCCCCAAACTTTAAGAAACAACAGGTTAGGTTTACTGCTAAACCATAGTTCATACAGTGTCGTCTCAACGGATTTAGATGGTGCCCTATTTTAAAACGTGAATGCAGCTGTCTCTAATGCATAACCCCAAAACGATAGTGGTAAAGAGATATCATAGATCGCACCATATCAAATAAAGTGCGGTTACGACATTCGGACACACCATAACGATGTGGTGTTCCAGGTGGCGTGAGCTGTGAAACTATTCCACATTGTTTTAATTGAAGACCAAACTCGTAACTCAAATATTTGTCTCCGCGATCAGATCGCAGAAACTTTATTTTCTTGTTACGATGATTTTTCCACTTCACTCTGAAATTCTTTGAGCCTTTCAACTATTTCAGACTTATGTTTCATCAAGTAGATATACCCATATCTGCTCAAATCATCTTGTGAAGGTCAGAAAACAACGATGCTTGCCACGAGCAACAGCACTCATTGGATCGCATACATCGGTATGTATTATTTCCAATAAGTCAGTAGCTCGTTCCATTGTTCCGGAGAACGGAGTTTTAGTCATCTTGCCCAAAAGGCACAGTTCGCAAGCATCAAGTGATTCATAATCAAGTGATTCCAAAATTCCATCGGTATGGAGTTTCTTCATGCGCTTTACACCAATATGACCTAAACGGCAGTGCTACAAACAAGTTGCACTTATCATTATTAACTTTGCATCTTTTGGTTTCAATATTATGATTATGTGTATCACTACGATCGAGATCCAACAAACTATTTTCATTGGGTGTGTAACCATATAAGGTTCTATTCATGTAAACAGAACAACAATTTATTCTCTTACTTAAATGAATAATCGTATTACAATAAACATGATCAAATCATATTCATGCTCAACGCAAACACCAAATAACACTTATTTAGGTTCAACACTAATCCCGAAAGTATAGGGAGTGTGTGACGATGATCATATCAATCTTGGAACCACTTCCAACACACATCGTCACTTCACCCTTAACTAGTCTCTGTTTATTCTGCAACTCCCGTTTCGAGTTACTAATCTTAGCAACTGAACTAGTATCAAATACTGAGGGTTTGCGATAAACACTAGTAAAGTACACATCAATAACATGTATATCAAATATACTTATGTTCACTTTGCCATCCTTCTTATCCGCCAATCACTTGGGGTAGATCCGCTTCCAGTGACCAGTCCCTTTGCAGTAGAAACACTTTAGTCTCAGGCTTAGGATCAGACTTGGGCTTCTTCACTTGAGCAGCAACTTGCTTGCTGTTCTTCTTGAAGTTCCCCTTCTTCCTTCTGCCCCTTTTCTTGAAACTAGTGGTCTTGTCTACCATCAACACTTGATGTTTTTATCGATTTCTACCTTCGTCAATTTCCGCATTACGAAGAGCTTGGGAATCGTTTCCGTTATCCCTTGCATGTCATAGTTCATCACGAAGTTCTACTAACTTGGTGGTGGTGACTAGAGAATTCTGTCAATCACTATCTTATCTGGAAGATTAACTCCCACTTGATTCAAGCGATTGTAGTACTCAGACAATCTGAGCACATGCTCACTAGTTGAGCGATTCTCCTCCATCTTTTAGCTATAGAACTTGTTGGAGACTTCATATCTCTCAACTCGGGTATTTGTTTGAAATATTAGCTTCAACTCCTGGAACATCTCATATGGTCCATGACATTCAAAACGTCTTTGAAGTCCCGATTCTAAGCCGTTTAAGCATGGTGCACTTAAACTATCAAGTAGTCATCATATTGAGCTAGCCAAACGTTCATAACGTCTGCATTTGCTCCTGCAATAGGTCCGTCACCTAGCGGTGCATTAAGGACATAATTCTTCTGTGCAGCAATGAGGATTTAACCTCAGATCACGGATCAAATCCGCAACACTGCTACTAACATTTTTCAACACAATTTTCTCTAGGAACATATCAAAATAAACACAGGGAAGCAACAACGCGAGCTATTGATCTACAACATGATTTGCAAAATACTACCAGGACTAAGTTCATGATAAATTTAAGTTCAATTAATCATATTATTTAAGAACTCCCACTTAGATAGACATCCCTCTAATCCTCTAAGTGATTACGTGATCCAAATCAACTAAACCATAACCGATCATCACGTGAGATGGAGTAGTTTTCAATGGTGAACATCGTTATGTTGATCATATCTACTATATGATTCACGCTCGACCTTTCGGTCTCCGTGTTCCGAGGCCATATCTGCATATGCTAGGCTCGTCAAGTTTAACCTGAGTATTCTGCGTGTGCAAAAACTGGCTTGCACCCGTTGTAGATGGACGTAGAGCTTATCACACCCGATCATCACGTGGTGTCTGGGCACGACGAACTTTGGCAACGGTGCATACTCAGGGAGAACACTTCTTGATAATTTAGTGAGAGATCATCTTATAATGCTACCGTCAATCAAAGCAAGATAAGATGCATAAAAGGATAAACATCACATGCAATCAATATAAGTGATATGATATGGCCATCATCATCTCGTGCTTGTGATCTCCATCTCTGAAGCACCGTCATGATCACCATCGTCACCGGCGCGACACCTTGATCTCCATCGTAGCATCGTTGTCGTCTCGCCAATCTTATGCTTTCACGACTATCACTACCGTTTAGTAATAAAGTTAAGCATTACATCGCGATTGCATTGCATACAATAAAGCGACAACCATATGGCTCCTGCCAGTTGCCGATAACTTGGTTACAAAACATGATCATCTCATACAATAAAATTCAGCATCATGCTTTGACCATATCACATCACAACATGCCCTGCAAAAACAAGTTAGACGTCCTCTACTTTGTTGTTGCATGTTTTACGTGGCTGCTACGGGCTTAAGTAAGAACCAATCTCACCTACGCATCAAAACCACAACGATAGTTTGTCAAATAGACTCCGTTTTAACCTTCTCAAGGACCGGGCGTAGCCATACTTGGTTCAACTAAAGTTGGAGAGACAGTCGCCCGCAAGCCATCTCTGTGCAAAGCACGTCGAGGGAACCGGTCTCGCGTAAGCGTACGCGTAAGGTTGGTCTGGGTCGTCTCGTCCAACAATACCGCCGAACCAAAATATGACATGCTGGTAGGCAGTATGACTTGTATCGTCCACAACTTACTTGTGTTCTACTCGTGCATATAACATCAACATCAATAACCTGGCTCTGATACCACTGTTGGGTTTCGTAGTAATTTCAAAAAATTTCCTACGCGCACACAGGATCATGTGATGCATAGCAACGAGAGGAGAGTGTTGTCTACGTACCCAACACAGACCGACTGCGGAAGCGATGACACGACGTAGAGGAAGTAGTCGTACGTCTTCACGATCCAACCGATCAAGCACCGAAACTACGGCACCTCCGAGTTCGAGCACACGTTCAGCCCGATGACGATCCCCGGACTCCGATCCAGCAAAGTGTCGGGGAAGAGTTTCGTCAGCACGACGGCGTGGTGACGATCTTGATGAACTACAGCAGCAGGGCTTCGCCTAAACTCCGCTACAGTATTATCGAGGAATATGGTGGCAGGGGGCACCGCACACGGCTAAGGAATCGATCACGTGGATCAACTTGTGTCAACTTGTGTGTTTAGAGGTGCCCCTGCCTCCGTATATAAAGGAGCCAAGGGAGGAGTCCTACTCCTACCGGGAGTAGGACTCCTCCCCCAATCCTATTCCAACTAGGATTCCCAAGGGGGAAAGAGGGAGAGGGGTGGCCGGCCACCTCTCCTAGTCCTAATAGGACTAGGGGAAGGGGGGAGGCGCGCAGCCCCCTTGGGCTGCCCCTTTCTCCTTTCCACTAAGGCCCATGATGGCCCATATGGCTCCCGGGGGGTTCCGGTAACCTCCCGGTAACCCGGTAAAATCCCGATTTCACCCGGAACACTTCCGATGTCCAAACATAGACTTCCAATATATCAATCTTTATGTTTCGACCATTTCGAGACTCCTCGTCATGTCCGTGATCACATCCGGGACTCCGAACAACCTTCGGTACATCAAAATGCATAAACTCATAATATAACTGTCATCGTAACCTTAAGCGTGCGGACCCTACGGGTTCGAGAACAATGTAGACATGACCAAGACACGTTTCCGGTCAATAACCAATAGCGGGACCTGGATGCCCATATTGGCTCCTACATATTCTACGAAGATCTTTATCGGTCAGACCGCATAACGACATACGTTGTTCCCTTTGTCATCGGTATGTTATTTGCCCGAGATTTGATCGTCGGTATCCAATACCTAGTTCAATCTCGTTACCGGCAAGTCTCTTTACTCGTTCCGTAATACATCATCTCACAACTAACATATTAGTTGTAATGCTTGCAAGGCTTATGTGATGTGTATTACCGAGAGGGCCCAGAGATACCTCTCCGACAATCGGAGTGACAAATCCTAATCTCGAAATACGCCAACCCAACATCGACCATTGGAGACACCTGTAGTACTCCTTTATAATCACCCAGTTACGTTGTGACGTTTGGTAGTACCCAAAATGTTCCTCCGGTAAACGGGAGTTGCATAATCTCATAGTCATAGGAACATGTATAAGTCATGAAGAAAGCAATAGCAACATACTAAACGATCGGGTGCTAAGCTAATGGAATGGGTCATGTCAATCAGATCATTCAACTAATGATGTGACCTCGTTAATCAAATAACAACTCATTGTTCATGGCCAGGAAACATAACCATCTTTGATTAACGAGCTAGTCAAGTAGAGGCATACTAGTGACACTCTGTTTGTCTATGTATTCACACATGTATTATGTTTCCGGTTAATACAATTCTAGCATGAATAATAAACATTTATCATGATATAAGGAAATAAATAATAACTTTATTATTGCCTCTAGGGCATATTTCCTTCAGCGACATGCTGCACCCGTACGCTTTGGTACGGCCAAATACACCAGCGGCTTAAGTACCCCAAAATATGGTGTGATAAGTCCGAACACTTTCACAAGTGCGGCACCCTGAACTAGTAGCATTATATGCATCGGCTCCGAATCATTTCTTGGGTCAATAGTTGGGTTTGCTTGGCTCCCATGTTTTGGTACCTTACGTTCCGTTATATCGGCTAAGGTAGCGCTGGGAGAACCACTGCGATTGTGCCCCGGTTGAGCTGGGTTAAGCACCTCAGTGGAGAAAGCTAAAACTGACTGTCATGATAGGGCGAGAGCCGGTCGCTGTTCGAGAGGTTTTTCGAGTCCCTAAAGACTTATGCCGCTTCAAGCGAGGAGTCGGCTTTGTCCACCGGACTTTTTAAGTAGTTGGCAAAGTGGCAAACCAACCAATGTCACTTTTTCAGAAGTTGGAAACAGGCCAATGTTACTTTTTTAGAAGTTGTTGTGACCCGTGAAAAGTCAGCCCAGGCGTGGATAGCGCCCCGAACTCGGTCTTCCGAATACTAGGGGCTTCGCCGAAATTTAAAATTATAGAATTCTATGGCTAAGTGAGAGTGTTCAAGCATTATAGTCCAGTTGCCTTGTTCGTTGCGTTGAGCGCCTCCCACGAAGGACCCAAGAATGGGAAAAAGAGCGCTCAAGTTTATCCCGAACACCCCAACACTCGTGGCATGGGGGCAGAAGCCGACGACTCGCCATCTCTCGAATTTAATAAACGGCCGCACAGAAGGTAATATTTTAAATTCACAAGCGTTGCTTAGCGCATATGAACAAGTTTTCAAGCCTACAGGATAACAAAAGCGAGTTTACTCAAAAATTACATCTTTGGAGCATTCGCCCGCTATAAGGCGGGCACCCTTCAGGACGCCCGCATAATACATCTCAGGCTTGCGATACTCCCTGCCCGGCGGTGGAGCGCCCGTCACAAGCTTCTCAGCATCCATCTTGCCCCAGTGCACTTTAGCACGGGCAAGGGCCCTACGGGCACCTTCGATACAGACGGAGTGCTTGACGACTTCAATCCACGGACAGGCGTCCACCAGCCGCCTCACCAGCCCGAAGTAGCTCCCAGGCATGGCCTCCTTCGGCCACAGCCGAACTATGAGGCCCTTCATGGCCTGTTCGGCCACCTTATGGAGCTCGACCAGCTGCTTCAGCTGGTCGCTCAAGGGCACCGGGTGTCCGGCCTCAGCATACTGAGACCAGAACACCTTCTCCGTCGAGCTCCCTTCCTCGGCCTGGTAGAATGCGGCAGCGTCGGACACACTGCGGGGCAGATCTGCGAATGCTCCTGGAGAGCTCCGGATTCGGGTAAGTAACAAGTAATTCACTTTCACGTGCTTGCTTTGCATGAAGAATGCCTTACCCGCCGCTACCTTCTTTATTGCCTCAATTTCCTGGAGGGCTTTTTGGGCTTCGGCCTTAGCGGCTTTGGCGCTCTCAAGAGCCGAGGCGAGCTCGGACTCTCGAGTCTTTCAGTCACGCTCCAAACTCTCGTGTTTTTCCACGAGAGCCTGGAGCTCTTGCCGCACCTCCGCCACCCGCGCCTCCTGCTTCTCTCGCTCGGTGCGTTCCGCGGCCGCATTGCTTTCGGCCTTGGACACCGCTTCCTTCAGGGTCACCACCTTGTTCGTGGCCCCTGCAATTCTCACGTTATTCCTGTTATTTTTTGCAACCACATCTTTTATATACTTCCATAAGGTATTACTTACCTTCCTTATCCTCGAGCTGCTTCTTCGCAAGGCCGAGCTCGTTCTCGGACCGCTTGAGGCTCTACTTCAATGCATTGACCTCCGCAGTCAGTGCGGTAGAGGTCAGCAGCGCATCCTGCATTCCCATATCGACATGCTTATGTTAGACTCCTGCGTATATCTTTTTAGATCCTCAGTTCGGCTTTTCTTTCCGAACACCAAACTGAGCATCAGGGGCTATTGTCTATGTGGTAATATTTTTACATATCTTAATACATACCTCAAAGCCTGTTAGAAGGCTGGCACATGCTTCAGTCAGCCCGCTCTTGGCGGACTGAACTTTCTGGATCACCACACTCATAACAGTGCGGTGCTCCTCGTCGATGGAGGCACCGTTAAGCGCCTCCAGCAAATTATCCGGTGCCTCCGGTTGGACGGAGGTCACCGGTGTCGCGGTCTTGCCCTTCTTACGAAGGGACCGCCCGCCGGACTCCGGAACCACTGAAGGTTCCGGTGCGGAGTCCGGCCCAGGGCGGGACTTAGAGCCCTTTGGGGTTTGATTCCCCTTGTGCCCAGAGTCTGGGAGGTTGCCTTGCGGCACCTCTGGGACCCCCTCCTCCTGGCTGGGCCCCTTTTGGGACCCCACCTAGGCGTCATCCGCAGCGCGAGGAGAGGAGACGACCGGAAGTGAAGTGTTATTCACGTCCGACGAAGCCAGGGAGCCGCTCGTCGAAGTGTCGAGCCCGTCCTTGGGCGGGCTGCAGGGTTATATTCGGCGCTAGAGATTCTATGCGACAAACGAAACACCATGAGTTATTCTGGTATCCGGACACTTACGAAGTCGCCAGGGGCTTAGTCCTTGCTGGCCACTCCTCTTCATCGTCGTCGGAGTTGGTGGAGTAGTCCGGAGGGAGGGTCCTTCCCTTCTTGGACCCTTCGGACTCCCCCCTGGGGCGGCCTTCCTTTTCTTCTCTCCCCCCGCTGGGGGAGAGGCCTCCTTTTCCTCCTCCTCGCCTTCGCGGGAGGAGTCCGCCTTGGAGTCGCCGGACGATGTGTCCGACAACACCTGGCGCCGGGAACTCTTTCGAGGTCCCGTGGCCTTCTTCTTGGCCTTCTTCTCCGGCACCACGTAAGGTGCCGGAACCAGCAGCCCTGTCAATCGGGCGTCCGCTGGGTCTTCTGGCAAGGGAGCCGGACAGTTAACCTGCCCGGACTTCTTTTGCCAGGCCTGTCAAAGGTAAGGGAGTTTAGATCCCGCATAGAGTCAAACTATGGAAAATAAGTGTCCCGTAAAGGGTAAGATAGCTTACCTCGCCGGCTTGACGCTGCGAGCTGAATCCGCGATCTTCGGTAGCGGATGCGGGAGCCTCCGCGCCCTTAAACAGCACCTTTCAGGCATCTTCGTACGTAGTGTCGAAGAGCCTGCTCAAGGTTTGCTGCTGTGCCGGATCAAACTCCCACAAGTTGGAGGCCCGTTGTTGGCACGGGAGGATTCGGCGGATGAGCATGACCTGGACTATGTTGACGAGCTTGATCTTCTTGTTCACAAGGTTTTGGACGCAGGTTTGGAGTCCGGTCAGCTCTTCCGAATTACCCCATGTCAGGCCCTTCTCTTTCCAAGAGGTGAGCCGTGTGGGGATGCCAGATCGAAACTCGGGGGCCGCTACCCATTCAGGGTCACGCGGCTCGATGATGTAGAACCACCCCGATTGCCACCCTTTGATGGTTTCCACGAAGGAGCCCTCGAGCCATATAACGTTGGGCATCTTGCCCACCATGGCGCCTCCACACTCCGCCTGCTGGCCCCCCACTACCTTCGGCTTGACATTGAAGGTCTTCAGCCATAAGCCAAAGTGGGGCTTGATGCGGAGGAAGGCCTCGCACACAACGATGAACGCCGAGATGTTGAGGATGAAATTCGGGGCCAGATCATGGAAATCCAGGCCGTAGTAGAACATGAGCCCCCGGACAAATGGGTGGAGTGGAAAACCTAGTCCGCGGAGGAAGTGGGTGAGGAACACCACCCTCTCATGGGGCCCGGGGGTGGGGATGAGCTGCCCCTTGTCGGGTAGCCGATGCGCGATGTCGCTGGACAAGTATCCGGCCTTCCGCAGCCTCTTGATGTGCCCCTCCGTGACGGAGGAGGCCATCCACTTGCCTCCCGCTCCGGACATGGCTGGGGAAGGTTGAGGCGAGATGTGCGGACTTGGGCGCTGGAGCTCGAGTGTGCGGAAATGGATAAGCAAAGGAGGAAGAAGGCGTAGGTAAAAAGGTGGATCCTTATCCCCTTATATGGACGGACGAAACTATGCGTCCCCACCAGCCTGGTAAAACTCGCTTATCTCCCAAGCGCCGTAATCAATGGCGCGGTTGGGTTACCCACACCCGTATTGATGAGAATCCCGGAATAAGGGGACACGATCTCTGCTTTGACAAGACTTGCCAAGGAAACCGCCTCGCTAAACGCGCTGAGGTGGGACAGTAAAAACAATTCGAATAAAGGCTTGGCGCGGTGTGATGTCACGCCACGGAATACGTCAGCAGATTGAATATACGTAAATATTATTCTCTCTATGGTGGTATGTGGAACTTATTTTGCAGAGCCGGACACTATCCTTGTGTTCAAAATCTTCTATGAAGTATTCGGAGGAGGAACCCGCCTTGCAATGCCGAAGACAATATGCGCGCCGGACTCGTCGTCATTGAAGCCTGGTTCAGGGGCTACTGAGGGAGTCCCGGACTAGGGGGTGTCCGGATAGCCGAACTATCATCTTCGGCCGGATTCCTGGACTATGAAGATACAAGATTGAAGACTTCGCCCGTGTCCGGATGGGACTTTCCTTGGCGTGGAAGGCACGCTTGGCGATACGGGTATGTAGATCTCCTACCATTGTAACCGACTCTGTGTAACCCTAACCCTCTTCGGTGCCTATATAAACCGGAGGGTTTTTAGTCCGTAGGACGAACAACAATCATACCATAGGCTAGCTTCTAGGGTTTAGCCTCTCTGATCTCGTGGTAGATCTACTCTTGTACTACCCATATCATCAATATCAATCAAGCAGGAGTAGGGTTTTACCTCCATCGAGAGGGCCCGAACCTGGGTAAAAACATCGTGTCCCTTGTCTCCTGTTACCATTCGCCTAGACGCACAGTTCGGGACCCCCTACCCGAGATCCGCCGGTTTTGACACCGACAACGGGCCCTGAGTTAGCGGGCTGCAAATGGGCTATATGCGAACAGGCCGTTAACAGGCTTTCCGTGGGCCGGCCTGCCACCTTTTGATCAAGTAAATGGGACAGCCTTTTCACAGGAATGGGCCTCTGTTGGACCGTGCCACGTTTCGACGTATCATAGGCGCCTTCGGTCCAATGAGTGGATGACATCTGTCCCAACGGTGAGCCGACACGTGTTTCCTCCAGCCAATGATGATTTTACACGTGGAAAATCCCTATTGGTCGGGGCTGTTAACGGGTTATCAGATCCAAAATCGAACCCAATAGTTTAACGGAGAGCCGTTACGGTGGATGCCACGTGTCGGTCACCCTTAATGAAAGCACTTCTATGATGCGCGATTTATCGTCATGGAAGTGGACACTTCCGTGATGATAATTTTGGTAATGTCATGGAACACTTCTACGATAGCACAGGTATGACTATCTTGATTATGTCATAAAATCGTCATGGATGTACATGCATAACAGAAAACGTGACCTACTGTGACAAACACGTATCATTCCGGAAGTGTATTTTTTTGCAGTGTGAAGAAGTTGCCATCCTTACTTATCAACAATGGTTATGCCTCAATGAATTTACCGGAGTTTCAATATATTCATTGTTTGTAAAAAAATGTTTGTTAACGTTGCAATTCATTGAGGTTTAGTTCTAGCATCATGCGTTGTTTACCTATATATGTCTTGTACGAATGATGAGTAACCGGACAAGTGAAGGCGATTCATGTTCTACCGCCAGCCGAATACTAGGCTATTCATGAGTCATGACACTCACGTTCTACACCTACTTCAAACTGGTCATCATGAGCTGAAATATGCTCGATGATACACCAAAAGTTCATAGAGTATCAAACACATGTTTTTTTGGAAGATCCAGCAAATTGTTGGCTTGATTCAGATTTAGCAGGAAGCAACGGAAACATAACATGGTAAAAATTCGAAGATCAAAGAAAAAGAAAAACAGCAACCCTAGTGGTTGCAGAACAACACTACACTCCACGGAGCGCCATCGACCCAGTACAAGGCAGCGCAGCTCCAACCCCGATGGCCACAAGCCCCGCTGACCGGGTCCACCTCCAGAACGATGCCCCCAAGAGAGAAAGCGACGCCGAATAGCGCCGCCATCGTCCGATCTGACTAGATCAAGGGTTTCCCCCAAAGCACGTCGGGAAAGGCAAGGTGGGAGCTGCTACATCGATGCCTCCAACAAGAGAGCGATGCCAGAAGGCGCTTCCATCGACGACTCCGGCCACAACTGGAGTACGACTTTCGCCGGCAGTCCCACATGCATAACCCGAGCCCAGGATCCGATCAGCCTACACACGAGACCACCACCACTGCCTCCACGGCCAACCGCACCTCCCCAGCAAGCCCGACGAGCTTCCAACCTTGCGTCCGCGTCCCCCACTGGACGAAGGATGCAACCCTCGCAACGGCGCCATTCTTATCCCATCGGAAGGATGCAACCAAGCAACACACCATTCGTCTCCTCGAGGATGCAACGCCTGCGGGCCATTCCTCTCCCGACGAAGGATGCAACAACCGCCATGACGCCATTCCTCTCCCTCCAGCCACCACAATCTCGCCCTCCCACCCGTAGCAGCGTCGGGCTCTCCAAACCACCATCAGGAGGAGGCAGCACCGAGCAAGGGTGTCATTCATCTCCCGCAGCTTCTCCCGCGCAGCAAGTGGCCGGCAGCAACGCCGATGTTCGCGCTCATCCCGCGCCCATCACGCCGCAGATCCGCGCAGAGCAACACGCACACTCGCCTTCCAGGATCTGACTGCAGCGCACGTTCGAGCGCAGCACCACTCCTCCCCTCCACGCGCGTGCCGACATCCGCGCCAGATCTGCGCCGCCCCGTGCAGCTCCACACCTTCCTCCACCTCTCGGGCCGGCGGCCGAGCCAGAGCCCACTCGGCGGCAAGCCCTCTGCAACTCCAGCCTCCAGCCACGCCTCGCCGCCCGCACGGCTCAACAGCGCACGCCAGATCCGCGCCCGTAGCACCTGAGCAGAGGAGCTCCACCGCCGCAGCCCCACCGGATCCGCGCCACACGCCAGATCCGCGATCGTGCGCCCACGCCAATGCGCGCCCGCGCCTTCGTGCACCACCCTGCAGGCCAGCCGCGCCACCCCGAGCGTGCGCAGCAGCTCGGGCTTCCGCCGAGGCCACCGGCCTGCACCAACCACCACTGGACGGAAGGGGGAAGGGGCCCCGCCGCCGCCAAGCCGCGCGGGCTTTGCCCGGCGACCGCTGCCGGCGGCGGCGGGGGGAGGAGAAGGATGGTGGGTGGGTTGTTGGCTGCGGCGGCTAGGGTCTGCTCCGAGCCGCCCGCGGGAGCGACGCAAGAGCAACCGATCCACGTTCGTATCAAACACATGTGATATGGCTACACAATTACCAAGTTCATTGCTCACTGTTATATCTCCTACCACCAACATGTGGAATAGGGACGACCGCCTGCTGGTTACAAAATGTTCTTTTGCAACTTGTTAGTCATAGTAGTAGCAGTCAGTGTCATGGAGCAGCTGCTTCACTGGTGTTTATGTTAGTATTTGTGATTTTGTGCTTGTAGCAATTGAAGATAAATCTGTGAAAGCACATTGTATCGAATAATACAAATACTTCCTTATCATGGGTACAGTTATACTCTCATCCACTATTATCACGTGCATGCGCGCATGCTTGATTACTACTACTAGTATATAGAGACATGAAAAGCAGCCGAATCACATTGACGCATGCAGAACTAGTGGAATGAGCGCTCACGCTAATTCGGCTAATCATGGGGACAGAGGGGAGAGTGAACTCACATGCCACAGGTGTGGCCGTCAGGGAAGAGCGGTGGCGGCGATCGGGGCTTCCGCCGTCAGACGTTGGCAGCACTCGACGTGGTAGGTGCAGCATGCGGGAACCGACGCCACGCCCACAGGCCTTCCCTGCACCTTCGCCGACGCAACCATCATCAAGAACAGCCAGACCTGCACGAGGAGGAAAACCAGGAAGGCACGGAGGTGACCAATCGCCATGGGTCGGTTGTTGTTGGCTAGCACAGATAATGCGAGATGGAAAGAAAGCACAATTTCCTACTTGCTGGGGAGATGCTTTTCTGTTGTCACATTAGGTTTGAAGGAATGTTATGTCTCTATATATAGAGCAATGCACGCGTGCATGTAGATTATGTTTATGTTTGTCATTAAATCAACGCGTAATTGGAGGATTTAGGTGCAATAATCGGCATACATGCAAAACGCATGTGATGATAGGCAGTTTCCAAACACGAGAGATCCACACGGCAGTGCCTGCTTACCACCACGAGATTCGTATGATAGTTAGAAAGTAATGCTCATTAGAACATCTTCAACACCAGCCCTATAATAACTAGTCGTAAACACAACACATTGGCATGGGCTAGAAAATTTGAAAATGAAACAGTTAGATTTTTATGAAATTTATTAAATTGAGAATGATAAGGATACAAATACGCACTATGCAAGAATTATCCGCATGCACATGATCCAGGTACACGCACGTTGCAACTAGTGGGAAGTGCTCTACCATTTGGTATAGGGTCATACCCAATAGAAATAAAGTGAAAATATTTTTCAGAAGGATCGAAATACATACGAACGATTGACATATATCTTGGAAGGTCCATTAGATGGAACCCACTTGGACCTAGTATCCGTCCGAAGTTGAAATGTTTTCTCTGGTTATCACCCTAATGTATCAACAGCCCGCAATAGGATCATTTTTCATGTTTCAACATTGGGGCACTTTTCAAAACACTCATGCAGGACCGTTTGCATTCATATTT
The DNA here is from genome assembly GCF_002162155.2 of Triticum dicoccoides. Classification (NCBI taxonomy): domain Eukaryota; kingdom Viridiplantae; phylum Streptophyta; class Magnoliopsida; order Poales; family Poaceae; genus Triticum; species Triticum dicoccoides. The sequence continues at coordinate 257,480,915 of NC_041385.1, forward strand.
ATAAATGTAAATCCATAGAGCTTTGGTCCATCCGGGTTAACAAATAAGAACCTTGTGCCGAGGTAGAACATGTGTTCTTATATACAACAATTCTTTAGGGAACATACACATGATAAATAATAACTTAATAAACAGAATACCCTTTGTTACTGTTATGAATTTTACATATTATATGTGAAATGATGAGATGATATAAAGCTTAAGAAGACAAATATATGATTTAGCACCCTCAAACCGAACTAAGCTGCATATTCATACTATACATGGTTTCAGAGGATTTATCCTTTGTCAACTTTGTCATGAGAAAAACTATCTGGTAAGAACAAAGAAAATATAAGAAAAAGTAAGCCTAGAAACATAGAGAAAGAATACATAATACTTCTAGTTCTAAGAATATATTACACAACTGAACACGTAGTAGTCTAAATCAAGTTGGTGTTGAAAGCATACCATTCTCTTCTAAACCACATCATGTATCCCTATCTCAAATTCTCAATCAACTAACTAAATTCCACCATGTCAATGACCAAAGTAAAATGCAAACTTAGGACAAATAGTGCACTAGAAATGAAATTAATGTAAACAACATAGACACCACAAGTCAACTATTTGGAAGCGGAACCTATGCAACCTAAAAGCTCCTGTAGTTACAAAGAAGAATCAGATCATTAGCAAGCATGAGGACAGCACTATGCCGATAAACTATAATAATGACTAAACATCGGAGAACACTTGAGTAACTATCAAGACATCAAGAGAGGGTGAGGTCCGGCTGAAACTTAAAAATGTTTATAGAATGTTATAGAACACTTGAGTAACCCTGCGTTGCTCCAAAATTTTGCAGAACCATTTTCTTTTAAGAGGTGTGCAATTTGGACATAATGTTTATAGGCAATAACTCAAATATTGCTTGAGCTAAAAAAAGACCTCAAACTCAACTACAAAGCTGCAATTTTATAATCCATGTGGTTTCAGAGCATTTACCCTTTGGCAATTTAGTCATGAGCATAATTCCCTAGCGAAGAAGAAAGCTGGGAGTAAGCCCTAAAAAATAGACAAATAAACAGTACTTTTCAGAATATCATATATTATTATCTTACATAGTTAAGCAGTTGTAGTAGCATAAATAGCACTCTTGTCAATGACCCTGGACAGCTTAACATTCTAATCACCCAAAGGAGACTACAAAATAGATAACACAAAAATAACGTAGTTCATAGTTAGTTTCTAGAATCTTGCACCACAAACCACATGTACATGTTCTCTATACTCTTCCAATGAAGAAATCCTGACCCTATATACTTCAGAATGTCCATTCTTATTCATTAGGCACACATAAGTACACTATAGATAAACCACATATTCAATTAGATTTAATTTTATTTCTTTGTCCATACTTTCAATTTTGTTTTACTACTTGAAAAAACATTGAGTGGTAAATAACTTTTCAGATTTCTAAGCATTATGTTGCACCTGTTACAACGCATGCATATGTGCTAGTGCCTTCCAAAGAAAGTTGAATCCTGCTTAAATGAGTCAAGTAGAGATACAGGATACTCTAGTCCATGATATACTAAGTAGATACTAGAACATTGACACGGTCTTTTAAGTTGACACTTTGATCATTCTCCATTTACTATTATCTATAGATGAGAATTAGCAAATCCAGTCCTCACTTGTAAACGTCATTGTGCACAGCTCATGTGATAAAGATAAAATCGGGTGAATCCCACACAAGAAAAACAAGAAAATGAGTAATGCACATGGTTTAAATAGCGCGAGCTATAGACTATAGCATTTAGAATAGGTCCCGCGCTAAGGATATTTGCTCCAAACATATGAAGAAACATTTTAAATAGCGCGTTATAGCATGTTGTAGTGTTTAGAAGAGATCCGTCGCTAAGAAGCTTAGCGCGCTATTTAAAACTTTGGTAATGCTTTAGAGTCAAAGGATGGGGCCTCGACGCGTATTTGAATCTGAGCATCCGGCAACAATGGCCAGATCATACACAAGACGGCACCGCTACAAAAATAGAGATAGCATGAAGAACTGCAAATCACCATACGATGTACAGATATAGCATGACCCCGAGTACATGACACATTTTTTGTATTCTAACACAGCAGACTGCTGCATCTATCCCTTAACAGATTTCATCCCTTAACCATGCGGAGCCGCAGCTCATTCACCGCAAATTAAGCATGTGAACCTTGTCTCTGCAGTTCTGCACGGGGAGTGGCTATTGCGCAGCTTTCCAGGAAAAATGCACAATCCCCACGCGGGTGGTAGCTCCATGTCTGAAAGAACAGAAACATTGAGAAATGGTCAGAAGGATGTTCTGGCTCCAGTCCATAAAAGGTTAAAAGAGAATCCGCAACAGAGAATGCCCAAGCCAACAATCCGGCTGAGGTCGGTGTTCCTATTTCTAAGCAAGAATTCATAGCAAGATGTTTCAAAAATGAAAAGAGTAACTAACAATCTGGCTCACAGATTTTCTAGTTCAGGGGCTTGAGCACTGTTTTATCTTATTTTGCAGGTTTTCTTTTTCTTTTATCTTACCACACATAAAACAGGCACTACAAAGCGATAAATTGCCATTTAATATATATTTTTCTTATGCTAAATTTTACGCAGTGAATCAATATATATATATATATAGGACAAATGTTTCCTACAAGCAGTGGTAGTTACCACCACTTGCGTTTTGTATGTTGTATGTAGTATCTGTCAAATTTGAGAGTGTGTACGTGTAGTATGTAGTATATAACAATGATTAGGTAGTATATATACTAATTTTTAGGTACTATATACAATGTTTTGAGTATGCTCTTTTTTTACGTACAAATATGTACGTATTTCACAAATATAACAAAAACTATGGGTTCATATGTAATTTTTTCATGTAACTTGCTTTGAAATATCTTAGATATAGTATACAAGTATATTTAAAATGATAAAGTAGTATATAGAGTACCACATGGTAGTATATGAGACATATGGGGTAACTACTGTTGGATAAAGAGCAACTGAGCTTTACTGATAGCCAAAGGCCAATACATATACATGTGTGGTAAAGTGCAGGGAACCCCTTATACAATGGGGATAAACCGAAAAGAGACTATACACATCTAACAC
>NC_041385.1:257484541-257489568 GCF_002162155.2 Triticum dicoccoides
AACAACACTGAGTTTGGAGAGGAAAAAGGTATACTGCGCTCGAGTCTGTGCCTTCGTGAAGAAGTCAGCCAACTGTAACTCTGAGGGCACATAGTGAAGAGCGAGAGTCTGATCCTGCACAGCGGCACGCACAAAGTGGGCATCCACACCGATGTGCTTGGTGAGCTCATGCTTCACCGGGTCACGCGCAATACTGATAGCACCAGTACTGTCTGACAGTAAGGGAGTCGAGGTAGTAGCAGACACACCAAAATCCTGAAGTAACCATCACAACCAGATCACCTCAGCCGTCAACATAGCCATGGCTCGCAACTCAGCCTCTGTACTGTTTATTTGTCTTCCAGGCAATAAGAGAGCCACCAAGAAAGACACAGTAAGCAGACAGCGAGCGTCTATCAGAGGGATCACTAGCCCAGGTAGCATCAGAGTAAGCCTGGAGCTCAAGAGAACCGGAGAGAGGAAAGAAAAGGCGCTGAGAGATCGTGCCACAAAGATATCGTAGAACACGGAGGAGGTGACTATAGCGGACAGAGGTGGGAGCTGAAACAAACTGACTCAGGATGTGAACGGGATAGGAGATGTCAGGACGCGTAACAGCAAGATAGACAAGGCTACCAACAAGGTGACGATAGCGAGTGGGACTAGGAAGAGGGTCACCATCAGAGGCACGAAGCTGAACGTTGAGCTCCATAGGAGTCACAACAGTACGGTCATCACTGAGAACAGCTCGAGCAAGAAGATCCTGAATGTATTTCTCTTGAGAGATGTAGAAGCCATCAGAGGTGGAGGAGATCTCAATCCCAAGAAAATAGCGAAGAGGACCAAGATCAGTCATGAGGAACTGGTCGTGAAGGCGGGCCTTAACAAAGGCAATGTAGTCAGAGTCGTCACCAGTGATGATCATGTCATCAACGTAAAGAAGGAGAAGAGTCCGACCACGAGGAGACGTGTGAACAAACAACGCAGGATCATGATCACTGGGCAAGAAACCAGCGGCAGTCACCACAGAGGCGAAGCGCTCAAACCAAGCGCGAGGGGCTTGTTTAAGACCATAGAGTGAGCGGCGAAGTCGACAAACCATACCGTCAGGAGCATAGTACCCCGGTGGTGGCTGCATATAAACTTCCTCACGCAGCTCGCCATGAAGAAAGGCGTTCTGGACATCAAGTTGAGAGATAGGCCACTGGCGAACAGAAGCCACGGCAAGGAGAGTGCGGACAGTGGTCATGTGAGCAACAGGAGCGAATGTCTCGTCATAGTCGCGTCCCTGCTGCTGCTGAAAACCACGGGCCACAAGACGAGCTTTGTAGCGCTCAAGAGAACCATCGGAGCGGGTCTTAATCTTGTAGACCCACTTGCAGGTGATGGGACGAACACCGGAAGGGAGGGAAACCAGCTCCCATGTGCCAGAGCGCTCAAGGGCAGCAAGTTCCTCAGCCATCGCAAGCTGCCATTCAGGTTGTGTCATGGCAGTATGATAGGAAGTGGGCTCGGTGATGACAGGGAGACCATACCGATCAGGAGAGTAGCAATCAGGCGGTGGGCGAGGCCGAGCCCGGAGGTTGTGAACCGGGGAAGGCGTGAGGAGAGGTGCATCAGAGGTGGAAGGCGCGTCAGAGGAGACATCCTCAAGACGAGGGCGACGAGTATAGTGGACAGGAAACGGGGAGAGAGGGCGACGAACTGGAGACGATGGTGGAGAGGTGGAGGAGGAGGGTGGAGAAGATGGTGTCGGTGGTGAAGGAGAAGGAATGGGAGATGCCGGAGGAATAGATGACACAGGAGGCACATAGCATGGTGTATCGGGAAGGAGAAGGAAAGAGAGATCATCCACAAAGAGACTCGAGGAAGAAGGACGTGGGTAGTAGGAACGAGACTCGTCAAAGGTCACATCACGCGAGATGCGCAAGCAACGACCCACTGGATCCCAACACCGATAGCCCTTGTGCTCATCACTATAGCCAAGGAAAACACACTCGACCGGCTGAGCAGTCAGTTTGGTGCGTTCGCGGGGGGCAAGAAGAACATAGCAGACGCATCCAAACATACGAAGAGCTGAGTAGTCAGGCGAGCGACCGGTGAGACACTCCATAGGAATGCCACCCTGCAGAGCAGTCGATGGCTGAATGTTGATGAGATAGGTGGAGGCGGAAACAGCCTCAGCCCAAAAATGGGGTGGAAGGGAAGCAGCAATCATCAGCGCACGAGCCGTCTCAAGCAAATGACGATGCTTCCGCTCGGCAACACCATTCTGAGCATGAGCACTCGGACAGGAGAACTGGGCAAGAGTACCCTGTTCCGCGAGAAAACCACGCAACAGCTGAGAGATATACTCTCCAGCGGAGTCAGCACGAAAAGTACGAATCGGTGTGGCAAACTGGGTGTGAACCATGGCAGCAAAGCGTTTGTATATAGGGAGAACCTCGCGACGAGATTTCATAAAGTAGAGCCAAGTGTAGCGAGAGAAATCATCAATAAACAAAACATAGTAGCGATGACCACCTTTCGAATCAAAGGGAGCAGGACCCCAGACATCAGAATGAACTAAGTCAAAAGGACGCTGAGATACAGACTCACTAGTGGGATAAGGTAACTGAGTCTGTTTGCCAAGTCTGCAGCCATTACAATGTAAGGAGACATCTCCAAATACAGACCCTAAGTGGCCCTGACGAACTAAGGAAGACAAGCGAGAGCCACAGATGTGACCGAGGCGATGATGCCACTGTTGGAAGGACGCAGACGAAGAGGCGACAAGAGCATGAGAGCTGGCATCAGTGGTGGCAGCGGAAGGAACACAAAGCCAGTCAACCTCCCAAAGGCCCTCTGACTCACGGCGCCGGGGGCCAGCACCAACCAAAGCCTTGGTGCGACGATCCTGAATGGAGCAAGAGTCGGTATCAAGAATGACACGACAACCAGAATCAGTAAGTTGGGCAGCGGAAAAAAGATTCATGGTAAGGCGAGGAACATGTGAAACACTCGGAACAGAAAAAGATGGAGTGGAAAGAATACCACGACTAGCAACAGGAAGAGGTGTGCCATCAGCAGTAAGAACATTGACAGGCGAATCAAGAAGTCGGAGAGAAGACAACACGAAAGAATCAGAAGACATATGAAAAGAGGCTCCAGAATCCAGAACCCACGAAGATGTACCTGACTGTGTAGATGCCTGCGATGGTGAGGAGGAGGATACAGTCACAGCAGCAGCAGATCCAGTCGACGAGGAGCCTGAGGAAGCAAGGAGACGCTTGAGACGAACAATGTCCTGGTCAGTGAGTGACGGAGTCGAGGAAGACACAGGAGGCCCGCTGGAGGAGCGCCTCTGGTCTCGCTTCTTTTGGCGACAATCAGACTCTGGGAGACCTTGCCGGAAGCAATAACCACAGACGGTGTCACGGCGCGACGTGCCCTTGTCAGCATAAGAAGGACGGCTCACCCCCCCCCCCTGGAGTAGGCAGGAGCGGCGGAGCAGTGAGGCAAGCAGACGACACAGGAGCCCGGACAGCCAATACTGACGGAACCAGAAGCAACCCAGCAAAGCGAAGGCGTGTCTCCTCAGCACGAAGCTCGGCATGCACCTCCGAGATAGGGACACGACCACGAGCAAGCAAGTGAGCACGCCTGGGCTCAAACTCAGAGCGAAGACGAGATAAGAACTCATGAACCTCTGAAACTCCAAGTCAGACCGCGTAGTCTGACAGCAACGGCAAGTGCCATAAACAACTGTGCGCAGTGAGTCAAGCTGACGCCAGATGGCAGAGCACTGTGAATAGAACTCATCAACAGACGAGTCACCCTGCTGAAGAGCATGCTCCTGACGCACCACAGAGAGGTATAAAGCATCGCCAGAGGGCTGATAGCGCTGACAAAGATAGGACCACATCGCTGCAACAGTGCCAAGGGCCATGAACTCGGAAGCAAACTGAGGAAGGACACTGGCAGTGAGAACAGCAGCAGCTCGAGCATCATCATTGCACCACTGAGTGTAAGTAGACAGATCATCCCAGTAGACTGAGAGGGCATCAGAGTAAGCGGATATCTGCTGATCATAGGCATCAACTGCAGCATCATCAAGGGCCTTGGCTGCATCCCGATCAGCCTGAGAAGCATCAGGAGCAAGGACCGGTGGTACCGGCGGAACAGGAGCCACCGGAGCAACAGGGCAGGGCGGACAGGGTACCTCGCCAGAGAGAACACCCCACAGAAGAAGTCCGCGCATGTGGATACGCATGAACCCCACAAACTCAGCATAGTTGGTGCCATCGAAGATCACCGAGCACCGAGGAACAGCTACATAGCAAGACAAAGACATGCTGATTGTCTCTCTCTCTCTCTCTCTCTCTCTCTCTCTCTCTCTCTCTTTTGGAGTCGACAGAAACAGGAAATCCCACGCACTGGATCGAGGGGATCCAGTACGCTCACGCGAGATCGAGGGGATCAGGCACCTCGCGTGCTCGCTCGCTCGCTGGATCGAGGAGAGCGTGGCCCTCAGGCACTGGATCGAGCGCTCGCTCGCGAGCCTCCCGCACGCGCACGCGCGGGCCTCTCGCAGGCCGCCCGCACGCTCGCTCACAAGGCCAGGCGAGCAGAGCCCAGCGGCCGGCGGCAACAGCTAGAGCTAGAGCAGAGCTCGGCGGGAGGGAGGGGAGCGGCTGGACCGGGCAGCGACGGAGGCGCGAGGGAGCGGCCGACAACGGGTGCCGGCGAGGCAGATGGGTAGGTAGCTGGGTCGTGGACGAGGCCGGCCGGGCGCGAGACAGGAGGGACCTAGCCGGGGCAGCCGGATCCGGGACGGGACAGGCCGGAATCGGGAGAAATCTAGCACGGAGTTGCAGCGTGCGGGGGAGAGAGGAACCTAACATCTGATACCATGTTGGATAAAGAGCAACTGAGCTTTACTGATAGCCAAAGGCCAATACATATACATGTGTGGTAAAGTGCAGGGAACCCCTTATACAATGGGGATATACCGAAAAGAGACTATACACATCTAACAACTACCACCGAGTGGTAGGATGGATTTTCCA
>NC_041385.1:257490017-257520004 GCF_002162155.2 Triticum dicoccoides
GACGATAGCGGCACACCAACCTTTTCCATTGAAGAAAAGAAATGAAATACTTTGTTTGTTGTGCATTAGGCTTTATCCAAATTGTCAAGTTCATCACGCCCACTTTGCTTCCGGTAATGAAAATAAAGGAACTGAAGAATAATCTGCAGATATGGTCAAGGATTCTTCCAATGCAACAACTGATTGAAATTTGCTATGAATTGTGATATGGCATATCATTGTACCACCGACCAGATTCTAAAACATAGGTCTCAGCCATTTTTGGCAACTAACGTATATGATCCTAAGACGCAGTCATACTCGACTACATCGTGGTAATATTTCTACTCATAGATCCGGAGCCTTATTTGAGATGATGGCTAGAAAGGCAATTCAATAATGATTCTAAAACAAAGGCATCTGAAAACAAAGTCAGTTCAAACCTCTCTTCGGCACAAAAGTTTGCACAAAAACTATTTTGAGTTGCAGAACAAAGAATACGAGTAACTGTAGGAATCAATGGTCCTCAAGGATACGAAAGAATCAAGCAAAACGCATCCTCCAGCATCTACAAGCCACGGCAGATTTGGTCTAAGTCTTGCCCAGTCCAAACTATTCACAAGGATACTGCAATGGAAAACAAATGGATATGAGAACCATAAAACACGGCCAACTAAAGCTGATTTCAAGAAAAAAGAAACATTTACATGGTCTGTCCATGTATTTTATATATGGTACCCTAAAAGGAAGTGACAAGGGATGCACCTGCTTGGTATGGAACATGACAGTTCGTTGCAATGTCGGAAAATTTACAGGTTTCTAGGCTACATAGCTACTCCCTCCGTTTCTAAATATAAGTCTTTTTTAGAGATTTCAATATGGACTACGTACGGATGTATAGACTTATTTTAGTGTAGATTCACTCATTTTGCTCCGTATGTAGTCCGTAGTGGAATTTCTAAAAAGACATATATTTAGGAATGGAGGGAGTACCATACTAAGAAACATAACATACCAAAGGACATCTTTTACTAAACAAATGCATATAAAGTAACTGAATATGGTTAAACAAATGAAGTTAGGTATATGGTTACCTCCCTACATATGTCGTATTCCCCACTAAAGCAAAGGTAAACATTAGCGGACTGAGCCCCTGAACAAAGTTGCAGACAGGTCAGATAAGTTACCAGCATCAGAATTTTTTTTAAACGAAACCCAAAACAACAGAGATTGATGCAGTTAATGTGAACCTACATCCATTCCTACATAAATACAATGCGACAGTGTCACTCCTGTGAGAAAAATAAGATGGGCTTAAAATGGCTTTGTTTAGTGAAAATTTGACATCATATATCTCTCCAGTCAGAGAAATAGGATAGGAAGGTAGGGGCATCTTTTGTTAAAACTATAATGAGGTGCCGCAAGGAAATGCAGTGGGATGACCAAAGTGATTAGAAGTTAAAAGGATAATGCCTAAACTTAACACCACATACTAATACAACCTTCAAGAAATAAGTTCGAGTTACCTCTCTTGCAAAATAACCAAAAGAAACATATGACAATCAACAACTAGACCGATATATTTAGTTCAATTCATAGTACAGCTAATTTTTATTTTAGTATCCACTTCCCACCTAACCGCATCAATGTGAATTGCATGCAATAATTATATGACATTGACATCTAAGACAAAGTGGGCTACTAATTCCTCTTAAGGGAAACTGAATATTTATCAATTTCCATAGGGTCCATGTCGGAGACAGCGGGGCCATCACTACACCATTCATGCAGTCGCTACTGATGCAACAAGGAATGCAAAAAATGATGACAAATGAGAAAAGTGGAACTGTCTCCTGTAGTAAGATGAAGATGGAGATGAACTTGCCTCGGCATGGCCTCTTTGCATCTGCAGAGTAGTAGAGAAAAGTTAGAAATACCAAAAAGATGACATATCGCACTACTACGGTTTTAAAGAATTTCTCGAGATTAACTAATGCTATTATTCAACACCATCAGATGCGCATTTGCAGTAGAAACGAGTAGGAACAGGATTGACTGAAACTGAAAGTATAATAGATGTTCCTTCGAGTGCCATGCCTTTTACTGACACCTTTTTAGCTTTCACAAATGACCTCATCCCACTATAGATATTTGTACCGTATCCAGCACCAGGACTAAGTATCGGAGAAGAATTTCCGGTGACAACAAGAGTAATAAGAAAAAAGAACATTCAATTGTTTACTGTCTTACATTTAAGAAGATCTGGGGAAGTCGTCCGCCCATATAGATAACTGCCATGGCCCAACCAAGAAAGCTTCCAATTCCACTTCTACTGCCATGGCTCAGAGATGAACCTGCATGGTCATCCTATGGTGCAAGAAGAAACTAATCAGATATGCAAATTGAAAACATAGTTCACTATTCATGCAAATTGCCTGGTAAACCAGATGCTCTGCCGAAGGTCTGAAACTTGAGAGCAGCTACAGCTTACCGCTACAACTAAGAGCTTTCTGCCGACAGGGATTATAATTTCATTGGAAGCATCCCTGTGCGCGGTTCCAACCAAAATATGCAACACACACATGCCCAAGACAACAGAAATCCATGGTACCTGAATTCAAACAATATAAGTTTTTGTATAGTTCCAACCTTAATAGACAAGTATCAACGGGATCAAAGTTAACGTACCACTGAGAGGGAATTTTTTGTAATAGCAGCTGGTGCAGACTGTGCTGGAACAAACTCGCCAAATAAAGATGCACCTTCGTCGTTCATTTGTGGAGGAACTTTTGTTGTCTGGCGATTGTTCCCCAACCATGTACCTGTAGGCACTGGGCTCCTCGATAGAGATCTTGCTGACCTGTAAAACCAACCAGAGAGTTAGATGCTCCTGGAATATTATCTGATAGCTAGAGTGCTCTGTCAGCAGGTGATAATAAAACTGTAACATCCCGAAGTAACCGTCAAGAGTGCAGTCCCATTACCTTATTCCATGTAATAGAGCAAACAAACAATATTCAATATTTATCCAAAGAAGTGGACACTAATTTGCTTTAAGGAATGGAATAAATTTTGAAAAAAAAAAGAAATATGATGAAACATTAACAAGCTCAAGAACATTACGCATAGTAGTAGTCTGAGCTGGGGCTGACTGAACCATGACGTTGCCGGAATACTTCTGTGTTCACCTGGATTGGTGAGCTCGGGATAGGAATAATCGGACCTGACTGAATATTATTTTTGAATGCCTCGTCCCTATGTCCCAAAAGCTTTTCGCGCAATGAAGCATCCCCTCGTTGATGTTTCTGAGACTGAAATCATAAATTGTAGTCCGATGGAGGTGAGAGGATAATTTAGGAAGATGGTAGGAGTCAAAAGGTGTCTAAACAATTTTAAGTGAATCTAGCTTGTGGTAACACTAAACTACTTTGCAAAACCGAGATCAACTACATCATCAGTTCATGAATCCAGAAATAGAAGTATTTTTCATATACAGTGGTTGCTTCTCTACAATTGTTAACCACATTAAGTATCTATTTTGCTAATATTCAGAGAAATGTGATTCCTTGCAAACATAATAATAATCTTCAATCTTACGGAGTGATCACCTTGGCAGTTGTCCCAGTTTTCTTTACTCTAAGATGGTAGATGTGGCTATAGTATATTGTCTGTCCAGTGAGAATCACAGTTGTGATGGTATATAGCTGCATTGCAAAAATTAAGTTCTCAGATGACAGAAACCACACAGAATTGAAGTAATAAGAGTAGAAAAAAATGGTGTCCTTACCAATGCCATGTAAAACTGTGTCGGCAGCTGCATTATCAACAAAAAATATTAATTTGAAATGTTCAAAATAAAAGGTAATTATTTAATCCCACGCACACTTTTACATCACAACTGTAACTTTAAACTCTCTCTTTTCAATGAAATGAAACACAAAGGTCCTTTGCGTTTTCTCGAAAAAAAGAAAAACTGAACATGAAGAAGTTGTACACATTAAATGCAAGAGGGCTGTATTGGCAAGCATAATCAGGTTTATGTGCAGCAGATGTAAATCATTTATATAACTCGTCTAGATTGTTAAGAAATCTCCCATTTTGAGATACTATATATGCTTGGAACTATTATATTAGTGTTCGTATTCAGTTACTCTCCGCTTCAAAAAAAAATTTGCATGAGTGCATCCAGCATAATTATACTAGCTCTTGCTGGTTCCAGGAACAGTGCAGGCAAGCAGAAATTATTTGGTTGCTTTTCATACTCATGAATAACACGTCATTATATTGTCCAAATGAAACTGCAGTCGGATAGTTCATTAAATCAGACAGAAAACTACTAGTGTCCTATAGGATATTAACATGTGTAACTGGTGCATGTGCCTCGCGGAAGGAAAATGTCGTATCTGATGGAATTTGAGAAAAGAAAAGGAAACTGTGGCAGTAGTGGATCTTACAGTAGCAGGTTCCAGGAAACAGCCGACAAGGTTAAACAAGTCCCTGCGTGAGTGCAGAAGAATGACATACACCATTAGATAGAGCATCGCACGATATGCATATGCAAGTACAATAAGGATGATACAACATCAATATGCGAGGAAGGTGAGAAATAAGAAACAACATACCCAACTATCCAGGTCATGAGAAAGGCAATAGAAAGGCCTTCTGTTGACTTCTGTTTGTAATTTGTTATGATCTGCGGCACCTCGGCGATACCCCAACTGAGGACACTAGCCAGTCCAAGACCCAGGGCAACACCATCCTTTGTACTGCACAGACAGTACTTCAGATAGACTTTAGCCCATTCCGCGCAATGTGGAGCTGATGGGCAGCTCGGAGGAGGCGTTCCACTGAAGATACCCATTTTCGTGTGTGCTCAAACCTGAGGAACAATTGCACAAAACATGGGCGTTATTAAAAGGATGTGCTGTCAATTTGATCTTCTCATTTGAACAAGGAAGAAAATATTTTACTCTAATTAGCAACTTCTTATTTCCGTTATGAAATAAGTACCATACAGGCATATGTGAAGAAAATGTTTTCCTTTTTTACTTGATGAAATGCCTGAAGCAAAATTGAATGGTTGCTTAAATTTTAGCTCAGAATATGGGGGAGAGAGAACTGTTCCATCCCTAAAAAAGGGAAACAGATATGATGGAAGTTCAGAGACAACAGCTGGAAAAGAGAAGAATGGAGAAGAATATAAAAGAGAATAGTATGGAAAGAATATTCAGAAGTAAAAGGAACAGGATGTAAGAAAAGATCGAGGGGAAGAGAAAAGATCCGCTCCCAGTATGTTGCAGTTTGTTTTGTGTAAGCATTCAACATTACTGTAGAAAACTGAATTTGAAAAAATTGAACTGGATTTTGAAAATTCTATTGATAAGGACTTGAAGATCCAAGTGGTCTTGATTCTCTTCTCCTATGTCCACACGAACCGCCTACGCAAACAGCCAAAAACACGAACGAAATTGAACAGAATATCTGCGTCCGTTCTTTCTCTCTCCATCTATCAGTTTATCCATCCCCTTACTCTCCGCCACCAACCAAAAAAATGCTGCGGATCCATAGTTCAGACAATCGGGTCAAGAAACATAAAACTTGAAAGTGGAACGCCGGACGCGTCACCCCATCGGCCCAGCCTAATCGAGACATCTCTGAAAATTGCATCGATTCCCTGGCGAATCCGCGTCCCCGTTCCAGCAGCCAAACGGCAACGCGTCTCCGCCATTAACAGGCTTGAAAGGCCGCAAGAAAGAAGAAGAAACCCTTGGAAGAATCTAAAGCCGGCGCGACGTACAGGCAGGAAGAGAGAGATGGCTGAATCGGGAGTAGGGCTACTCAATCTCGTCAGAGCGATGGACGCAGCCGCCAAGAAGCCAGCCCTGGCCGGGACACGGCATTGTCGGACATTCACGAGGCGGCGGCGCGAGAAGAAGGAAAAAGCGTCGCGAGGGAAGGAGGTGAGGTGGTTCGTACCAGAGTTGTTCGTCTTGTTGCCGAGGAAGCGAGAGAGAGAGAGTTGGAGTTGGCGAGGCGAAGATGGGAATCGAAGCCGAGAGGAGAGAGGCCGCGATTTTATCGCCCGCTCGCCCTCGCCGCCGCTTCTTGGCTGTGGTGTGGGTGGCTGGCTGGTTCTCGCGAGACCAGGATGCCTATTTTGGCGGCTTGCCACCGTGCCCTGCCGCGGCCGCGTGGCACCGCTCGCTCTGCCTAGGAAGACTCCCTGCTGGACCGGGACTCGCGACTCGTGAGCCGTCCGTTCGCAGGTTTTTCTTCCCTCTTGTCGAAACGGAAACGTGCAGTCGTCCACACAGGTTACCGCTCGGTAGCCCGGGCGCGCACGTCGCGGCCGCCCTCGACTCGATCAACAGGTGAAAACGTGGGCTAGTTCTGTTCGTCACATGGTTCATACATGATGTACTCCCTTTGTTCATTTTCTTTCAACAAGTTGAGGCGCTCAAGGCGCTAAATTTCATTCAAACAGTGCTCAATGTGGATTACAAACGGGGGCATCTCAGCTCCGAGATAGTTTGAATATAAGAGCATCTCCCATGTACGGTCCATGTGTAAAAATAACCAGCTTTTGGAGCTTCGAGAGCAAAAAACGTTCCTCCAACAGATAGTCCATATGTAAAAAAAAATACATCACCGCCGCCCGGAGATGCAAAATACAACACTTCGTCATGCATATTTGCATCATGAGATACATCTTATGTAAAACCGCGGCTGCCCGCGAAACCGCCAACCACCCGTTCATTTCATTTCCCCGCTCGCCCGCTCGCGACCCGCCTGTCCGCCCCCCTCCTCCCCCCGCTCGCCCGCTTGCGACCCGCCTGTCCGCCCCCCTCCTCCCCCCGCCGTCCGCCGCCGCCATGGCCGAAGCCGACGACCCCGCCGCCTTCTCCGCCGTCAGCAGGCGAACTCGCCCTCCGCGATCGCGTCCATGCTGGCGTCCCATGCCCGCCGGCCCGGATTTGCGCCGCCCCGGTCGGTCGCCATCGCGCCGACGGTTCCTACGAAGGCGATGAAGGCACGAGGCGGAGGCAAACGGCCGGCAAATCACGACCACAACCCCGCCGAAAGTGCGGCCCAGCCGGCCAAAATCTGGAAGGCAGCCGCGGCGGCTCGGGCCGACGATACGCAGCCACGACCGGCGGTGCCCTCCAGCAGCCAAGGAGTCGTTCCTCGACCTCCGCCGCCGCCGCCGTCGGCCATGGAGGAAGATGTGGCCACGCCGACAGCCACCGCCTCCAACATGTTCGATGATATGTCGCAAAGGTAAAAAAAATCGTTTGTGCTCTCGTTTGTTGTTTCGAATTGAATGTGATGTTGAATGTTTGTACGTCTAATTGTAGCCTTGATGATGAAGCTTTCATGCATGCGACAAACGTGGCAAATGACGGTTATGTGTCGCACGAGTATGTGTCACAAGAATATGAAACTCAATATGGTGATGACAATCTTGACATGGACGATGAGGGCTTTGTTGCAAAGGAAAGTGGAAATTATACCAATGTGGAGGACGTGTTGATATGCACCACATGGAAGAAAGTCTCTCAAGATGCATTCTTTGGAAGCGACCAAACGGTAAACACCTATTGGCAATGCATCAAGAATTACTTCGATTAGCGCAACACAAGTGGTCACTTTCGTTCGAACGACTCTCTTCGCCAACGTTGGTCCACCATCAATGTCGAATGCCAAAAGTGGGTCGGTTGCTTGTCAAATGTTGCTCGCATGAACCCAAGTGGTTGCAGTCATAGTGACTTGGTAAATATTTCCTCTTCATGCGTGCTTTCTCAAATATTGGATTGTTCCACATTTTGATGATGACGAGTTGGTTGTTTTTATTGTAGAAAATGATTGCGGAAGGATTGTTTCGAGAGAGGAACATGAAGAAGAAGAAGACGAAAGGAAAAGCTTTCACTTTTTATCATTGCTACAAAGAGCTCAAGCATGAGGAGAAGTGGAAAACTAGAGAGACTTTTGATGCTTCGAAGAAGAAGAGTGTGGTGATTGAGGATGAAGAAGATGTCGACGGTGAGGAGAGAAGGAGCCCCACTCCTCACTCCGCGACAAAATCTTATAGGCCCGATGGCAACAAGAAAGTGAAGGGAGCCAAGGCCGGAGACAATGATCTCAAGGAAGGATTTGATGCCATTGTCACGGCATTTTAATTTGTAGGGCAAAAAACTCTGATTGGGATGATGAACTTTTGGTAGAGGTATTTGAAACTATGATGATGATGATGATGATGATGCACTTTTGTTAAAGATTTGAAACTATGATGATGATGCACTTTACTTTGAAATTTTAAGTGATAATTCAATGCAAAACCGCGATTGTATAGCAGCCATGCGGCCGGTTTTACATCTTCGTTTTGGACCGTCTATTGTAGTTGCTCTTTTACATCTCCGTTTTGGACCATCTGTTGGAGTTGAGCCTTTTTCCGATATGTAAAAAACACTTTTTGGTGCTCCAAATTTTTACATCACCGGTTTGGAGCACCAACATATACATCATCTATTGGAGATGCTCTAAGGACAACGAAGATGCCTATGAGCCTGCTTGATACATGCTACTCTAGAGTTTAGAATCTGACGAACCGCATCATGATCAAAAGTATTTAAGTTCCTAGCAATATGAAAAAATACATGCCTGAGATGCTTAGAGAGGTTAAAAAATCTTATCAAGTGTTGCCTGCTGGTCCAATGAGATGAATATGAAGATATACCATAAGTAGTTTCTGCTTTTGCTAGGGACAAATTGTCAGTAAGGAAGGTGACACCCTACAAGTTGAGTTTGTCCGCAATGACGTCCCAAGGTGAAGAGCACCTCCCTCGGCCACCAAGGGAGAAGACGCAAGCTCCATGGACGCTTGGATTATGAGCGAAGTGAAACCAGTGCCATCTGCAAGTTGAACACAAATCCCCAGACATGTCGATAGAATAGTGCTTATACCTGGAATTTTGTTCTCCAGAAAGCATCTAAGAAGATTTTAGGCCCTGCAATCGAAAGATCAAAAGCAATAGTATAGCGTGAAGGAGGAAGAGTAGTTGGCCTAGTAGCTAGTGGACGGACACCTCTGTTTGCATGATCATCATGTAATAAATCAGAAATTGAAGCTGAGATAGCCTTCTCCTTTTGATGGATGCGATGAGGTGATGCTTCTTTCCTGTTAAACAGTTTATCATTCCTAGCTTTCCAAAGATATCACATAAATGTGAGAATATTTTTGCACGGAAGCATAGAGGTGACTCATGGAAAGAAGAAGCAGGATGGTAGCATGCAAAGAATCTTGTCTGGTAGTTAAAATTTTAGAGTTTAAAAACATGATGAAGAGAACCAGGCAGCTTTAGCGAATGGACATAGGAAGAAGAGGTGCATATCATTTCAATGAGGTCACACCCGCAACAATATTGGTTGATATGTTTAGAAAATCTACCTACCCTTGCACCGATGGGAAGCGCCTTTCTTAGTAGGCTCCAAGTAAAGGTTGGAATTCTTGGAGCCACGCCTTTAATTTTCCACACTTGCTTGAGAATGTTCCTGACTGCAATGGGGACCTAAGAAGCCTAACTGTTTGGAGCTTGTTGTATAGCCTGCAAACACAACTTATAGGCACTCTTAGAGTTACACTTACTATTAGGTGTCAAATCCCAGCAGAGAATGTCTTTGATATGTGTCCAACATATCTATAATTTATGAGGTATTCTTGGCATGTTTACAACAATTTTATATGGTCTTGATATGATTTGAATGGAACTAACCTAGACTGACGCTGTTTTCAGCAGAACTACCATGGTGGTTTTTTTGTGCAGCAATAAAAGTTCTCGGAATTAGACAAAACATTTTGACGATTTTTTGGAAGAAAAGAGAAATAATGGAGCAAATAACCACCAGAGGGGGCCCCTGCTTCCCACAAGACACTAGGGCATGCCAACCCCCCTTGGCGCGCCCTGGTGGGTGGTGGGCCCCTCGAAGCCCATCTTCGCATGAAATCGACGCCAAAAATCCTATAAACACAAAAAACCCAGAAATAACCCTAGATCAGAAGTTCCGTCGCCGCAAGCCTCTGTAGCCGCGAAAAACCAATATACACCATGTTTCGGCACCCTGCCGGAGGTGGAAATCATCACCAGTGGCCATCTTCATCATCCTGGCGGGCACCATGATGAGGAGGGAGTAGTCCACCCTCGGGGCTGAGGGGTTGTACCAGTAGGTATGTGTTTAATTTCTCTCTCTCGTGTTCTTGATTTGGCACAATCTTGATGTATCGCGGGCTTTGTTAATATAGTTGGATCATATGGTGTTTTCCCCTCTCTATCTTGTTGTGATTAATTGAGTTTTCCCTTTGACATTTTGTTATTATCGGATTGAATACTTTTATGGATTTGAGTATGTTTTGGCACTCAACTCGCGGGTTCCCGAGGTGACATTGGGGTAATCTGTGCATAGGGGTTGATGCACATTCTCGTCTTTGTTTCTCCAGTAGAAATCTTGGGGCACTCATTGAGGTTCTTTGTGTTGGATTGAGTATTATGAATCTGAAATTGTTTGATGCATATCGTATAATCAACTCACGGATACTCGTGGTGACATTGGAGTATCTAGGTGACATTAGAGTTGGTTGATGTGTATCATATGGTGTTATTTTAGTACGAACTCTTAGATATATCGATTGGAAAGGATAACTTGGTGTTGTTTTAGTATGAACTCTTGGATAGATCGATCGGAAATGATAACTTTGAGGTGGTTTTGTACCCTACAAACAATTTTGTCTTATGTTCTCCACTAGATAAGAACTTTGGAGTGATTCTTCATCGCACGTTGAGGGATGGTTACATGATCCAATTATATTAGCATTATTGAGAGATTGCACTAGCGAAAGTACAGACCCTAGGCCTCATTTTCAAGCATTGCATTACCATTTGTGCTCACTTTTGTTACTAGTTACCTTGCTATTTTTTATTATTCCTATTACAAAAATAAATATCTACTATCATTACTACACTTGTATCACCATCTCTTCGCCGAACTAGTGCACCTATACAATTTACAATTGTATTCGGTGTGTTGGTGACACAAGAGACTCTTTGTTATTTGGTTGCAGGGTTGTTTGAGAGAGACCATCTTCATTCTGGGCCTCCCACGGATTGATAAACCTTAGGTCATCCACTTGAGGGAAAATTGCTACTGTCCTACAAAACTCCGTGCTTGGAGGCCCAACACGAGTCTACAAGAATAAAGTTACCTAGTAGACATCAAGCTCTTTTCTGGCGCCGTTGCCTGGGAGGTGAGTGCTTGAAGGTATATCTTTAGATTTTGCAATTCAATCTTTTAGTTTCTTGTTTATCAGTAGTTTGGTTTATAAAAAGAAAATTACAAAAAAATGGAATTGAGGTGGTCCCATATTGTTCATCATGTTATCCTTTCCGATAAATGGTGGAAAGGTAAATTGTGCTCAATTGGCAGAAGAAGAATTCAATAAAATGTTTGGCATAAAATCTTTGAATGTTGAGAATGATTGCAATGTTATTAGTATGAATTCTTTGAATATCCATGATGTTAATGATATGCAAAACTATAAGCTTGGGGATGCTATATTTGATGAAGATGATATTTTTACTCCCCCCAAGTTTTGATGAGAAAATCTATTTGATGAAAGCATCCTCCTATTTATGATGATTATATTGATGAAAGTGGGTTTGGAAGAGTGTCAACTCTAGGTACTAATGATCCCACTAGTTTGGAGGGTGTTGAATCTTATTGTAATAATTATGAAAGTGGATTTGGAGAGGTCACGGCTTTATTTAAGTGATGAACCCACTATTTTGGAAGAGTTTTCAATTGACTATGACAAAAAGTTGCTATCTATGATGATTATGGTGATGACATGTATGCTATAAAGAATAATGATAACCATGAAACTTGTCATCATGATTTTAATTTTCAATCCCATGATAGTTATTTTGTTGAGTTTGCTCCCACTACTATTCATGAGAATAAATTTGCTTATGTGGAGAGTAATAAAAAAAATTATGCTTGTGGATCATGAAAAGAATGCTTTATGTGATATTTATATTGTTTAATTCATTCATGATACTACTGTAAATTATTATGAGAGAGGAGCATATGCTTCTACATATCTCAATAATATCAAGTTTCCTCTCTATGTGTTGAAAATCTTGAAGTTTTGCTTGTTTTGCCTTCCTATACTAGTTGATTCTTGCTCTCATAAATTGTTTACTCGCAAAATCCCTATGCATAGGAAGTGGGTTAGATTTAAATGTTCTTGCCATGTGATTCATGATGCTCTTGTTATGTTTCAATTCTTTACTTTTATGTGAGCAACATTGAAATCATCATGCCTAGCTAAAAAGGCAATAAAGAAAAGTGCTTGTTGTGAGACAACCCAACACTATTAGCTACTGTTTTTGTGTGTTCGCATGATTAAGCTACTGTAGTAATCATGTTTTATATCTTTTGTTTCAATAAAGTGCCAAGTAAAGCCTTTGGGATAGTGTGGATGATAGTTGACTTGATTCTGCACAAAAACAGAAACTTTTGCTTCCAGCAACAGAATTGTTTAAATTCACTAGAACGTGATAAAATTCTGAATTTTTGAGAGATTATGGATATACAAATTGTATACCTTGTCCTATTTTTTCAGAATTTTGGGAGCAACATAAGTATGGTCATTGTTCATATCATTACAGACGGTTCTGTTTTTGACAGATTCTGTTTTCAATGCATAGTTTGCTTGCTTTGGTATTTCCATAGCTTATATTAAGTGATATAAATTGTGGAAATGATAAAGTATAGCCGGCATTGTGTAAGAACAATTATGAATCTTGTTTTTGACAGTACCAAAGTGAACGATTTGTCTTTATCATACTAACCTATCTCACGAAGTTCCGTTAAGTTTTGTGTGATTGAAGTTTTCAAGTTTTGGGTGAGATGTCGATATGAGGGAAATAAGGAGTGACAAGACCCTACTATTGGGGATGCACAAGGCACCCCCAAGGTAATATTCAAGGAATATCCAAGCAACTAAGCTTGGGGATGCCCCGGAAGGCATCCCCTCTTTCGTCTCCAACATTATCGGTAACCTTACTTGAGGCTATATTTTTATTCGTCACATGATATGTGTTTTGCTTGGAGCGTCATTTTCTTTGGTTAGGGTTTTCTTGTTGTTATTTAGAATAATGTGTGGTATCTTTTACTTCAATAAAAAATGTCAACTATAGCCTTTGCCATGCTTATTTTGCAAGTCTATTTGTGGCTGTTTGAAAACAGAAAGTTGCACACTAGTGCGTTAATTCTTAAAACAAATCAGAACGTGATAAAATCTTGAAATTTTTACACAGTAAAATATGATAATTTTTCTATAGTTTGGTAAATTTTCAGAATTTTTGGAGTTAAAAAAGTATGAATATTCTTGCATCCTTTACGGATTGTTCTGTTTTGTCAGATTGCTGTTATGTTTGCATTTTTACACGTGTTTGCTTGTTTAATGATTCTAGTTGAGGAAAAGAGTATTAAATATGCAGAGACATTTTGTATGCAATGTTGAATTATAATTTTAGTGATTTAATACATTAGAGAATGATAAGGTTTTGCATTGATTTATACTAACTTATCTTATGAGTTCTTGTTGAGTTTTGTGTGGATGAAGTTTTTAAGATTTAGGGAAACCGGGGTATAAAAGGAATTAAGGAGACACAAAAACTCAGGCTTGGGAATGCCCAAGGCATCCCAAGTTAATATTTCGAGAAGTCTCAAGCATCTAAGTTTGGGGATGCCCTGGTAGGCATCCCACCTTTCTTCATCAACAATTATCGATTAGCCTCGCTTGAGCCTAAGTTTTTGCTTCTTCATATGATGTGTGCCATTCCCTTCTTAGAATGTCATTTTATTTTGTTTTGCTTGTTGTTTCAATAAAATACTTAGATCCGAAAGTTTTTTAATGAGATAGAGTCCTCAAATAGCTACCCATTTACTTAACTACTCACTTGATCTTCACTTATATCTTTTTGGAGTAGTTTGTCGAACACTCTCATGCTTCACTTATATTATTTTGGGAGTTGATAATAGTGATGAAAATTTGCACAAGCTATGAATTTGGTCCTAATATGATGAATATCCAAGAAGGATATAATAAAAACTTGCATGTATATCATTGGATATGATAAGTTTGATTCCTTACAATAGTTTTGCGATATGGAGATAATAATATGCGAGTCATGTTGGTGAGTAATTATGCTTTAGTAAGAATATTAGTGTTAAGGTTTGTGATTCCCTATGCAAGCATGAAAGTCAATAGTTATGCAATGAAGTTACATCCTACTTGTGGTGCATTATTCGGTGTTGGTTATGTTTAAGGCTCGTTTATGATCGTTCTTGTTTCTTGGTTGGTTGCTTATCAATCTATTTGCTAGCTTTTCCTTGTACTAAGCGGGAATACTGCTTATGCATCCAAACTCCTTAAACCAAGTTGTGCCAAATGACTCCACCATACCTACCTATATGCGGTATTTCCATGCCATTCTAAGTAAATTTGTATGTGCCAACTCTAATTTTCAAAATGAATTTCCTTTTTGTGTGCCCATACCACTCATGAAGCGGTAGGGGGTGGCCAATATTTTCCATGCTAGATGTGTTATTCTCAAGATGAGTGTTTATTCACTTGTCATTGCACGAGAGTGTGGCCGGTAATAGGGTGCCTAGTCCCGAAATGAAAAGAAATTTACTTTATGTTGTCAAACAATAAATTCCTTGGAAACTGTTGGTATGGAAGTCACCCGTGGATACTGTTGGGGAACGTAGCATGCAATTTCAAAAAAAAAATCCTATGCTCACGCAAGATCTATCCAGGAGATGCATAGCAACGAGAGGGGGAGAGTGTGTCCATGTAACCTCGTAGACCGAAAGCTGAAGCATTTGATAACACAATTGATGTAGTCAAACTTCTTCTAGCTCCAACCGATCAAGTACCGAGCGTATGACACCTCCGAGTTCTGCACATGTTCAGCTCGATTACGTCCCTCATTCTCTTGATCCAGCAAGGTGCTGAGGAAGTAGATGAGTTTTGTCAGCACGATGGCGTGGTGACATTGATGGTGAAGTGATCAGCGCAGGGCTTCGCCTAAGCACCGCGACAAATATGACCGGGGGTGCAAATTGTGGAAGGGGGCGCCGCACACGACTAACAGTTGTTGTTCTATCTTGTAGGCGCCCCTCCCCACATATATATAGGTTGGAGGGGAGGAGAGGCAGCCAAGGGGGCGCCCCAAGTAGGATGAATCCTACTTGGGGTCCTCTCCCAATTCGGCCAACCCCCTCTCTCCTATTCCTATTCGGAGTAGGAAGGGAAGAGGGGGAAGGGGGAATCCTATTCCCTTTTTCCTTTCCTCCTTCCCCTTTCCTTCTCCAATTTGGCCAGCCCATATATGGGGGAGGGGGCTGTTGGGGAACGTAGTAATTTCAAAAAAATTCCTACGCACACGCAAGATCATGGTGATGTATAGCAACGAGAGGGGAGAGTGTTGTCTACGTACCCTCGTAGACCGAAGCGGAAGCGTTGACGCAACGTAGAGGAAGTAGTCGTACGTCCTCCCGGTCCAACCGATCCAAGTACCGTTACTCCGGCACCTCCGAGTTCTTGACACGCGTACAACTCGATGATGCACCCCCGATCTCCGATCCAGTAGAGGCGCGGGGGGGAGTTCCGTCAGCACGACGGCGTGGTGACGATCTTGATGTTCTCCTGTCGCAGGGCTTCGCCTAAGCACCGCTACAATATGACCGAGGTGTAATATCGTGGAGGGGGGCACCGCACACGGCTAAGGAACGATCTCAATGATCAACTTGTGTGTCTAGGGTGCCCCCCTACCCCCGTATATAAAGGAGGGAGGGAGGAGGTGGCCGGCCCAAGGGGAAGGCGCGCCATAGAGGGGCAAACCTACTCCAAGTAGGTTTGGCCCCCCTTTCCTATTCGGAGTAGGAGAAGGAAGGAAGAGGGGGGAGGAGAGAAGGAAAGGGGGGGCCGGCCCCCCTCCCAATTCGGATTGGGCTTGGGGGGGGGCGCGCCCCCTCCCTTGCTCCTTCTCCCTCCCTTCCACTAGGGCCCAATAAGGCCCATATACTTACCGGGGGGTTCCGGTAACCTCCCGGAGCTCCGGTATATTCCCAAACTCTCCCGGAACCTTTCCGGTGTCCAAATATATCCGTCCAGTATATCAATCTTTATGTCTCGACCATTTCGAGACTCCTCGTCATGTCCGTGATCATATCCGGGACTCCGAACAACCTTCGGTACATCAAAATACATAAACTCATAATATAATTGTCATCGAAACCTTAAGCGTGCGGACCCTACGGTTCGAGAACAATGTAGACATGACCGAAACACGTCTCAGGTCAATAACCAATAGCGGGACCTGGATGCCCATATTGGTTCCTACATATTCTACGAAGATCTTTATCGGTTAAACCGCACAACAACATACGTTGTTCCCTTTGTCATCGGTATGTTACTTGTCCGAGATTCGATCGTCGGTGTCCAATACCTAGTTCAATCTCGTTACCGGCAAGTCTCTTTACTCGTTCCGTAATACGTCATCTCATAACTAACTCATTAGTCACATGCTTGCAAGGCTTAGGTGATGAGTATTACCGAGAGGGCCCAGAGATACCTCTCCGACAATCGAAGTGACAAATCCTAATCTCGAATTATGCCAACCCAACATGTACCTTCGGAAACACCTGTAGAGCACCTTTATAATCACCCAGTTACGTTGTGACGTTTGGTAGCACACAAAGTGTTCTTCCGGTAAACGGGAGTTGCACAATCTCATAGTTGCAGGAACTTTGTATAAGTCATGAAGAAAGCAATAGCAATATACTAAACGATCAAGTGCTAGGCTAACAGAATGGGTCATGTCAATCACATCATTCTCCTAATGATGTGATCCCACTAATCAAATGACAACACATGTCTATGGTCAGGAAACATAACCATCTTTGATTAATGAGCTAGTCAAGTAGAGGCATACTAGTGACTATAGTTTTGTCTATGTATTCACACATGTATCATGTTTCCGGATAATACAATTCTAGCATGAATAATAAACATTTATCATGATATGAGGAAATAAATAATAACTTTATTATTGCCTCTAGGGCATATTTCCTTCAGTCTCCCACTTGCACTAGAGTCAATAATCTAGATTACATTGTAATGATTCTAACACCCATGGAGTCTTGGTGCTGATCATGTTTTGCTCGTGAGAGAGGCTTAGTCAACGGGTCTGCAACATTCAGATCCGTATGTATCTTGCAAATCTCTATGTCTCCCACTTGGACTTGGTCCCGAATGGAATTGAAGCGTCTCTTGATGTGCTTGGTCCTCTTGTGAAATCTGGATTCCTTTGCCAAAGCAATTGCACCAGTATTGTCACAGAAGATCTTCATTGGTCCCGATGCACTAGGTATGACACCTAGATCGGAAATGAACTCCTTCATCCAGACTCCTTCATTTGCTGCTTCAGAAGCAGCTATGTACTCCGCTTCACATGTAGATCCCGCCACGGCGCTTTGTTTAGAACTGCACCAACTTACAGCTCCACCGTTTAATATAAACACATATCCGGTTTGCGATTTAGAATCGTCCGGATCAGTGTCAAAGCTTGCATCGACGTAACCATTTACGACTAGCTCTTTGTCACCTCCATATACGAGAAACATATCCTTAGTCCTTTTCAGGTATTTCAGGATGTTCTTGACCGCTGTCCAGTGATCCACTCCTGGATTACTTTGGTACCTTCCTGCCAAGCTTATTGCTAAGCATACGTCAGGTCTGGTACACACCATTGCATACATGATAGAGCCTATGGCTGAAGCATAGGGAACATTTTTCATTTTCTCTCTATCTTCTGCTGTGGTCGGGCATTGAGTTTGACTCAACATCACACCTTGTAGCACAGGCAAGAATCCTTTCTTAGCCTGATCCATTTTGAACTTTTTCAAAATCTTGTCAAGGTATGTGCTTTGTGAAAGTCCTATTAAGCGTCTTGATCTATCTCTATAGATCTTGATGCCCAATATGTAAGCAGTTTCACCGAGGTCTTTCATTGAAAAACTTTTATTCAAGTATCCCTTTATGCTATCCAGAAATTCTATATCATTTCCAATTAACAATATGTCATCAACATATAAAACTAGAAATGCTACAGAGCTCCCACTCACTTTCTTGTAAATACAGGCTTCTCCAAAAGTCTGTATAAAACCATATGCTTTGATCACACTGTCAAAGCATTTATTCCAACTCCGAGATGCTTGCACCAGTCCATAAATGGAACGCTGGAGCTTGCATACTTTGTCAGCACCTTTTGGATCAACAAAACCTTCCGGCTGCATCATATACAACTCTTCTTCTAGAAATCCATTCAAGAATGCAGTCTTGACATCCATTTGCCAAATTTCATAATCATGAAATGCAGCAATAGCCAACATGATTCGGACAGACTTAAGCATCGCTACGGGTGAGAAAGTCTCATCATAGTCAACCCCTTGAACTTGTCGAAAACCTTTCGCAACAAGTCGAGCTTTGTAGACAGTAACATTACCATCAGCGTCAGTATTCTTCTTAAAGATCCATTTATTCTCAATGGCTTGCCGATCATTGGGCAAGTCAACCAAAGTCCATACTTTGTTTTCATACATGGATCCCATCTCAGATTTCATGGCCTCTAGTCATTTTGCGGAATCTGGGCTCATCATCGCTTCCTCATAGTTCGTAGGTTCATCATGGTCAAGTAACATGACTTCCAGAATAGGATTGCCGTACCACTCTGGTGCAGATCTTATTCTGGTAGACCTACGAGGTTCAGCAGAAACTTGATCTAAAGTTTCATGATCAATATCATTAGCTTCCTCACTAGTTGGTGTAGTTGTCACGGGAACCGGTTCTCGTGATGAACTACCTTCCAACAAGGGAGTAGATACAGTTATCTCATCAAGTTCTACTTTCCTCCCACTCACTTCTGTCGAGAGAAATTCCTTCTCTAGAAAGGATCCATTCTTAGCAACGAATGTCTTGCCTTCGGATCTGTGATAGAAGGTGTACCCAACAGTCTCTTTTGGGTATCCTATGAAGACACATTTCTCCGATTTGGGTTCGAGCTTATCTGGTTGAAGTTTCTTCACATAAGCATCGCAGCCCCAAACTTTAAGAAACGACAACTTTGGTTTCTTGCCAAACCACAGTTCATAAGGCGTCGTCTCAATGGATTTTGATGGTGCCCTATTTAACGTGAATGCGGCTGTCTCTAAAGCATAACCCCAAAATGATAGCGGTAAATCGGTAAGAGACATCATAGATCGTACCATATCAAGTAAAGTACGATTACGACGTTCGGACACACCATTTCGTTGTGGTGTTCCAGGTGGCGTGAGTTGCGAAACTATTCCGCATTGTTTCAAATGTAAGCCAAACTCATAACTCAAATATTCTCCTCCACGATCAGATCGTAGAAATTTTATTTTCTTGTTACGATGATTTTCTACTTCACTCTGAAATTCTTTGAACTTTTCAAATGTTTCAGACTTGTGTTTCATTAAGTAGATATACCCATATCTGCTCAAATCATCTGTGAAGGTGAGAAAATAACGATATCCGCCACGAGCCTCAACATTCATCGGGCCACATACATCTGTATGTATGATTTCCAACAAATCTGTTGCTCTCTCCATAGATCCGGAGAATGGTGTTTTGGTCATCTTGCCCATGAGGCACGGTTCACAAGTACCAAGTGATTCATAATCAAGTGATTCCAGAAGTCCATCAGTATGGAGTTTCTTCATGCGTTTTACACCGATATGACCTAAACGGCAGTGCCACAAATAAGTTGCACTATCATTATCAACTCTGCATCTTTTGGCTTCAACATTATGAATATGTGTATCACTACTATCGAGATTCAATAAAAATAGACCACTCTTCAAGGGTGCATGACCATAAAAGATATTACTCATATAAATAGAACAACCATTATTCTCTGATTTAAATGAATAACCGTCTCACATCAAACAAGATCCAGATATAATGTTCATGCTCAACGCATGCACCAAATAACAATTATTCAGGTCTAATACTAATCCCGATGGTAGATGTAGAGGTAGCGTGCCGACCGCGATCACATCGACTTTGGAACCGTTTCCCACGCGCATCGTCACCTCGTCCTTGGCCAGTGCTCGCTTATTCCGTAGTCCCTGTTTCGAGTTGCAAATATTAGCAACAGAACCAGTATCAAATACACAGGTGCTACTACGAGCTCTAGTTAGGTACACATCAATAACATGTATATCACATATACCTTTGTTCACTTTGCCATCCTTCTTATCCGCCAAATACTTGGGGCAATTCCGCTTCCAGTGACCAGTCTGCTTGCAGTAGAAGCACTCAGTTTCAGGCTTAGGTCCAGACTTGGGTTTCTTCTCTTGAGCAGCAACTTGCTTGCCGTTCTTTTTGAAGTTCCCCTTCTTCTTCCCTTTGCCCTTCTTCTTGAAACTAGTGGTCTTGTTGACCATCAACACTTGATGCTCCTTCTTGATTTCTACCTCCGCGGCTTTCAGCATTGCGAAGAGCTCGGGAATAGTCTTGTTCATCCCTTGCATATTATAGTTCATCACGAAGCTCTTGTAGCTTGGTGGCAGTGATTGAAAAATTCTGTCAATGACACTATCATCAGGAAGATTAACTCCCAGTTGAATCAAGTGATTGTTATACCCGGACATTCTGAGTATATGTTCACTAACAGAACTATTCTCCTCCATCTTGCAGCTATAGAACTTATTGGAGACTTCATATCTCTCAATCCGGGCATTTGCTTGAAATATTAACTTCAACTCCTGGAACATCTCATATGCTCCATGACGTTCAAAACGTCGTTGAAGACCCGGTTCTAAGCCGTAAAGCATGGCACACTGAACTATAGAGTAGTCATCAGCTTTGCTCTGCCAGACGTTCTTAACGTCGTCAGTTGCATCAGCAGCAGGCCTGGCACCCAGCGGTGCTTCCAGGACGTAACTCTTCTGTGCAGCAATGAGGATAATCCTCAGGTTACGTACCCAGTCCGTGTAATTTCTACCATCATCTTTCAACTTTGCTTTCTCAAGGAACGCATTAAAATTCAACGGAACAACAACACGAGCCATCTATCCACAAACAAACATAGACAAGCAAGATACTATCAGGTACTAAGTTCATGATAAATTTAAGTTCAATTAATCATATTACTTAAGAACTCCCACTTAGACAGACATCTCTCTAGTCATCTAAGTGATCACGTGATCCAAATCAACTAAACCATAACCGATCATCACGTGAGATGGAGTAGTTTTCAATGGTGAACATCATTATGTTGATCATATCTACTATATGATTCACGCTCGACCTTTCGGTCTCCGTGTTCCGAGGCCATATCTGCATATGCTAGGCTCGTCAAGTTTAACCTGAGTATTCTGCGTGTGCAAAACTGGCTTGCACCCGTTGTAGATGGACGTAGAGCTTATCACACCCGATCATCACGTGGTGTCTCGGCACGTTGAACTTTGGCAACGGTGCATACTCAGGGAGAACACTTCTTGATAATTTTAGTGAGAGATCATCTTAAAATGCTACCGTCAATCAAAGCAAGATAAGATGCATAAAGGATAAACATCACATGCAATCAATATAAGTGATATGATATGGCCATCATCATCTTGTGCTTGTGATCTCCATCTTCGAAGCACCGTCATGACCACCATCATCACTGGCGCGACACCTTGATCTCCATCGTTGCATCGTTGTCGTTTACGCCATCTATTGCTTCTACGACTATCGCTACCGCTTAGTGATAAAGTAAAGCAATTACGGGGCGTTTGCATTTCATACAATAAAGCGACAACCATATGGCTCCAGCCAGTTGCCGATAACTTCGGTTACAAAACATGATCATCTCATACAATAAAATATAGCATCACGTCTTGACCATATCACATCACAACATGCCCTGCAAAAACAAGTTAGACGTCCTCTACTTTGTTGTTGCAAATTTTACGTGGCTGCTACGGGCTTAGCAAGAACCGTTCTTACCTACGCATCAAAACCACAACGATAGTTTGTCAAATAGACTCCGTTTTAACCTTCACAAGGACCGGGCGTGGCCATACTAGGTTCAACTAAAGTGAGAGAGACAGACACCCTCCAGCCACCTTTAAGCATGAGTGCTCGTAACGGTGAAACCAGTCTCGCGTAAGCGTACGCGTAATGTCGGTCCGGGCCGCTTCATCTCACAATACCGCTGAACCAAAGTATGACCTGTTGGTAGGCAGTATGACTTATATCGTCCACAACTCACTTGTGTTCTACTCGTGCATATAACATCAACGCATAAAACCTAGGCTCGGATGCCACTGTTGGGGAACGTAGTAATTTCAAAAAAATTCCTACGCACACGCAAGATCATGGTGATGTATAGCAACGAGAGGGGAGAGTGTTGTCTACGTACCCTCGTAGACCGAAGCGGAAGCGTTGACGCAACGTAGAGGAAGTAGTCGTACGTCCTCCCGGTCCAACCGATCCAAGCACCGTTACTCCGGCACCTCCGAGTTCTTGACACGCGTACAGCTCGATGACGCACCCCCGATCTCCGATCCAGCAGAGGCGCAGGGGGGAGTTCCGTCAGCACGACGGCGTGGTGACGATCTTGATGTTCTCCTGTCGCAGGGCTTCGCCTAAGCACCGCTACAATATGACCGAGGTGTAATATCATGGAGGGGGGCATCGCACACGGCTAAGGAACGATCTCAAATGATCAACTTGTGTGTCTAGGGTGCCCCCCTACCCCCGTATATAAAGGAGGGAGGGAGGAGGTGGCCGGCCCAAGGGGAAGGCGCACCATAGGGGGGCAAACCTACTCCAAGTAGGTTTGGCCCCCCCTTTCCTATTCGGAGTAGGAGAAGGAAGGAAGAGGGGGGAGGAGAGAAGGAAAGGGGGGGCCGGCCCCCCTCCCAATTCGGATTGGGCTTGGGGGGGCGCGCCCCCTCCCTTGCTCCTTCTCCCTCCCTTCCACTAGGGCCCAATAAGGCCCATATACTTACCGGGGGGTTCCGGTAACCTCCCGGAGCTCCGGTATATTCCCAAACTCTCCCGGAACCTTTCCGGTGTCCAAATATATCTGTCCAATATATCAATCTTTATGTCTCAACCATTTCGAGACTCCTCGTCATGTCCGTGATCATATCCGGGACTCCGAACAACCTTCGGTACATCAAAATACATAAACTCATAATATAATTGTCATCGAAACCTTAAGCGTGCGGACCCTACGGTTCGAGAACAATGTAGACATGACCGAAACACGTCTCCGGTCAATAACCAATAGCGGGACCTGGATGCCCATATTGGTTCCTACATATTCTACGAAGATCTTTATCGGTCAAACCGCACAACAACATACATTGTTCCCTTTGTCATCGGTATGTTACTTGTCCGAGATTCGATCGTCGGTATCCAATACCTAGTTCAATCTCGTTACCGACAAGTCTCTTTACTCGTTCCGTAATACGTCATCTCATAACTAACTCATTAGTCACATGCTTGCAAGGCTTAGGTGATGAGTATTACCGAGAGGGCCCAGAGATACCTCTCCGACAATCGGAGTGACAAATCCTAATCTCGAATTATGCCAACCCAACATGTACCTTCGGAAACACCTGTAGAGCACCTTTATAATCACCCAGTTACATTGTGACGTTTGGTAGCACACAAAGTGTTCTTCCGGTAAACGGGAGTTGCACAATCTCATAGTTGCAGGAACTTTGTATAAGTCATGAAGAAAGCAATAGCAGTATACTAAACAATCAAGTGCTAGGCTAACAGAATGGGTCATGTCAATCACATCATTCTCCTAATGATGTGATCCCACTAATCAAATGACAACACATGTCTATGGTCAGGAAACATAACCATCTTTGATTAATGAGCTAGTCAAGTAGAGGCATACTAGTGACTATAGTTTTGTCTATGTATTCACACATGTATCATGTTTCCGGATAATACAATTCTAGCATGAATAATAAACATTTATCATGATATGAGGAAATAAATAATAACTTTATTATTGCCTCTAGGGCATATTTCCTTCAGTCTCCCACTTGCACTAGAGTCAATAATCTAGATTACATTGTAATGATTCTAACACCCATGGAGTCTTGGTGCTGATCATGTTTTGCTCGTGAGAGAGGCTTAGTCAACGGGTCTGCAACATTCAGATCCGTATGTATCTTGCAAATCTCAATGTCTCCCACTTGGACTTGGTCCCAAATGGAATTGAAGCGTCTCTTGATGTGCTTGGTCCTCTTGTGAAATATGGATTCCTTTGCCAAAGCAATTGCACCAGTATTGTCACAGAAGATCTTCATTGGTCCCGATGCACTAGGTATGACACCTAGATCAGAAATGAACTCCTTCATTTGCTGCTTCAGAAGCAGCTGTGTACTCCGCTTCACATGTAGATCCCGCCACGACGCTTTGTTTAGAACTACACCAACTTACAGCTCCACCGTTTAATATAAACACGTATCCGGTTTGCATTTAGAATCGTCCGGATCAGTGTCAAAGCTTGCATCGACGTAACCATTTAGGACTAGCTCTTTGTCACCTCCATATACGAGAAACATATCCTTAATCCTTTTCAGGTATTTCAGGATGTTCTTGACCGCTGTCCAGTGATCCACTCCTGGATTACTTTGGTACCTTCCTGCCAAGCGCTTATTGCTAAGCATACGTCAGGTCTGGTACACAACATTGCATACATGATAGAGCCTATGGCTGAAGCATATGGAACATTTTTCATTTTCTCTCTATCTTCTGCTGTGGTCGGGCATTGAGTTTGACTCAACTTCACACCTTGTAGCACAGGCAAGAATCCTTTCTTAGCCTGATCCATTTTGAACTTTTTCAAAATCTTGTCAAGGTATGTGCTTTGTGAAAGTCCTATTAAGCGTCTTGATCTATCTCTATAGATCTTGATGCCCAATAAGTAAGCAGCTTCACCAAGGTCTTTCATTGAAAAACTTTTATTCAAGTATCCCTTTATGCTATCCAGAAATTCTATATCATTTCCAATTAACAATATGTCATCAACATATAAAACTAGAAATGCTACAGAGCTCCCACTCACTTTCTTGTAAATACAGGCTTCTCCAAAAGTCTGTATAAAACCATATGCTTTGATCACACTGTCAAAGCGTTTATTCCAACTCCGAGATGCTTGCACCAGTCCATAAATGGAACGCTGGAGCTTGCATACTTTGTCAGCACCTTTTGGATCAACAAAACCTTCCGGCTGCATCATATACAACTCTTCTTCTAGAAATCCATTCAAGAATGCAGTCTTGACATCCATTTGCCAAATTTCATAATCATGAAATGCAGCAATAGCCAACATGATTCGGACAGACTTAAGCATCGCTACGGGTGAGAAAGTCTCATCATAGTCAACCCCTTGAACTTGTCGAAAACCTTTCGCAACAAGTCGAGCTTTGTAGACAGTAACATTACCATCAGCGTCAGTCTTCTTCTTAAAGATCCATTTATTCTCAATGGCTTGCCGATCATTGGGCAAGTCAACCAAAGTCCATACTTTGTTTTCATACATGGATCCCATCTCAGATTTCATGGCCTTTAGCCATTTTGCGGAATCTGGGCTCATCATCGCTTCCTAATAGTTCGTAGGTTCATCATGGTCAAGTAACATGACTTCCAGAATAGGATTGCCGTACCACTCTGGTGCAGATCTTATTCTGGTAGACCTACGAGGTTCAGCAGAAACTTGATCTGAAGTTTCATGATCAATATCATTAGCTTCCTCACTAGTTGGTGTAGTTGTCACGGGAACCGGTTCTCGTGATGAACTACCTTCCAACAAGGGAGTAGATACAGTTATCTCATCAAGTTCTACTTTCCCCCCACTCACTTCTTTCGAGAGAAATTCCTTCTCTAGAAAGGATCCATTCTTAGCAACGAATGTCTTGCCTTCGGATCTGTGATAGAAGGTGTACCCAACAGTCTCTTTTGGGTATCCTATGAAGACACATTTCTCCGATTTGGGTTCGAGCTTATCTGGTTGAAGTTTCTTCACATAAGCATCGCAGCCCCAAACTTTAAGAAACGACAACTTTGGTTTCTTGCCAAACCACAGTTCATAAGGCGCCGTCTCAACGGATTTTGATGGTGCCCTATTTAACGTGAATGCGGCTGTCTCTAAAGCATAACCCCAAAATGATAGCGGTAAATCGGTAAGAGACATCATAGATCGTACCATATCAAGTAAAGTACGATTACGACGTTCGGACACACCATTTCGTTGTGGTGTTCCAGGTGGCGTGAGTTGCGAAACTATTCCGCATTGTTTCAAATGCAAGCCAAACTCGGAACTCAAATATTCTCCTCCACGATCAGATAGTAGAAATTTTATTTTCTTGTTACGATGATTTTCTACTTCACTCTGAAATTCTTTGAAATTTTCAAATGTTTCAGACTTGTGTTTCATTAAGTAGATATACCCATATCTGCTCAAATCATCTGTGAAGGTGAGAAAATAACGATATCCGCCACGAGCCTCAACATTCATCGGGCCACATACATCTGTATGTATGATTTCCAACAAATCTATTGCTCTCTCCATAGATCCGGAGAATGGTGTTTTGGTCATCTTGCCCATGAGGCACGGTTCACAAGTACCAAGTGATTCATAATCAACTGATTCCAGAAGTCCATCAGTATGGAGTTTCTTCATGCGTTTTACACCGATATGACCTAAACGGCAGTGCCACAAATAAGTTGCACTATCATTATCAACTCTGCATCTTTTGGCTTCAACATTATGAATATGTCTATCACTACTATCGAGATTCAATAAAAATAGACCACTCTTCAAGGGTGCATGACCATAAAAGATATTACTCATATAAATAGAACAACCATTATTCTCTGATTTAAATGAATAACCGTCTCGCATCAAACAAGATCCAGATATAATGTTCATGCTCAACGCATGCACCAAATAACAATTATTCAGGTCTAATACTAATCCCGATGGTAGATGTAGAGATAGCGTGCCGACCGCGATCACATCGACTTTGGAACCGTTTCCCACGCGCATCGTCACCTCGTCCTTGGCCAGTGCTCGCTTATTCCGTAGTCCCTGTTTCGAGTTGCAAATATTAGCAACAGAACCAGTATCAAATACCCAGGTGCTACTACGAGCTCTAGTTAGGTACACATCAATAACATGTATATCACATATACCTTTGTTCACTTTGCCATCCTTCTTATCCGCCAAATACTTGGGGCAATTCCGCTTCCAGTGACCAGTCTGCTTGCAGTAGAAGCACTCAGTTTCAGGCTTAGGTCCAGACTTGGGTTTCTTCTCTTGAGCAGCAACTTGCTTGCCGTTCTTTTTGAAGTTCCCCTTCTTCTTCCCTTTGCCCTTCTTCTTGAAACTAGTGGTCTTGTTGACCATCAACACTTGATGCTCCTTCTTGATTTCTACCTCCGCGGCTTTCAGCATTGCGAAGAGCTCGGGAATAGTCTTGTTCATCCCTTGCATATTATAGTTCATCACGAAGCTCTTGTAGCTTGGTGGCAGTGATTGAAAAATTCTGTCAATGACACTATCATCAGGAAGATTAACTCCCAGTTGAATCAAATGATTGTTATACCCGGACATTCTGAGTATATGTTCACTAACAGAACTATTCTCCTCCATCTTGCAGCTATAGAACTTATTGGAGACTTCATATCTCTCAATCCGGGCATTTGCTTGAAATATTAACTTCAACTCCTGGAACATCTCATATGCTCCATGACATTCAAAACGTCGTTGAAGACCCGGTTCTAAGCCGTAAAGCATGGCACACTGAACTATAGAGTAGTCATCAGCTTTGCTCTGCCAGACGTTCTTAACGTCGTCAGTTGCATCAGCAGCAGGCCTGGCACCCAGCGGTGCTTCCAGGACGTAACTCTTCTGTGCAGCAATGAGGATAATCCTCAGGTTATGGACCCAGTCCGTGTAATTGCTACCATCATCTTTCAACTTTGCTTTCTCAAGGAACGCATTAAAATTCAACGGAACAACAACACGAGCCATCTATCCACAAACAAACATAGACAAGCAAGATACTATCAGGTACTAAGTTCATGATAAATTTAAGTTCAATTAATCATATTACTTAAGAACTCCCACTTAGACAGACATCTCTCTAGTCATCTAAGTGATCACGTGATCCAAATCAACTAAAACCATAACCGATCATCACGTGAGATGGAGTAGTTTTCAATGGTGAACATCATTATGTTGATCATATCTACTATATGATTCACGCTCGACCTTTCGGTCTCCGTGTTCCGAGGCCATATCTGCATATGCTAGGCTCGTCAAGTTTAACCTGAGTATTCTGCGTGTGCAAAACTGGCTTGCACCCGTTGTAGATGGACGTAGAGCTTATCACACCCGATCATCACGTGGTGTCTCGGCACGACGAACTTTGGCAACGATGCATACTCAGGGAGAACACTTCTTGATAATTTTAGTGAGAGATCATCTTAAAATGCTACCGTCAATCAAAGCAAGATAAGATGCATAAAGGATAAACATCACATGCAATCAATATAAGTGATATGATATGGCCATCATCATCTTGTGCTTGTGATCTCCATCTTCGAAGCACCGTCATGACCACCATCGTCACCGGCGCGACACCTTGATCTCCATCGTAGCATCGTTGTCGTTTACGCCATCTATTTCTTCTACGACTATCGCTACCGCTTAGTGATAAAGTAAAGCAATTACAGGGCGTTTGCATTTCATACAATAAAGCGACAACCATATGGCTCCAGCTAGTTGCCGATAACTTCGCTTACAAAACATGATCATCTCATACAATAAAATATAGCATCACGTCTTGACCATATCACATCACAACATGCCCTGCAAAAACAAGTTAGACGTCCTCTACTTTGTTGTTGCAAATTTTACGTGGCTGCTACGGGCTTAGCAAGAACCGTTCTTACCTACGCATCAAAACCACAACGATAGTTTGTCAAATAGACTCCGTTTTAACCTTCACAAGGACCGGGCGTGGCCATACTCGGTTCAACTAAAGTGAGAGAGACAGACACCCGCCAGCCACCTTTAAGCACGAGTGCTCATAACAGTGAAACCAGTCTCACGTAAGCGTACGCGTAATGTCGGTCCGGGCCGCTTCATCTCACAATACCGCTGAACCAAAGTATGACCTGCTGGTAGGCAGTATGACTTATATCGTCCACAACTCACTTGTGTTCTACTCGTGCATATAACATCAATGCATAAAACCTAGGCTCGGATGCCACTGTTGGGGAACGTAGTAATTTCAAAAAATTTCCTACGCACACGCAAGATCATGGTGATGTATAGCAACGAGAGGGGAGAGTATTCTCTACGTACCCTCGTAGACCAAAGCGGAAGCGTTGACGTAACGTAGAGGAAGTAGTCGTACGTCCTCCCGGTCCAACTGATCCAAGCACCGTTACTCCGGCACCTCCGAGTTCTTGACACGCGTACAGCTCGATGACGCACCCCCGATCTCCGATCCAGCAGAGGCGCGGGGGGGAGTTCCGTCAGCACGACGGCGTGGTGACGATCTTGATGTTCTCCTGTCGCAGGGCTTCGCCTAAGCACCGCTACAATATGACCGAGGTGTAATATCGTGGAGGGGGGCACCGCACACGGCTAAGGAACGATCTCAAATGATCAACTTGTGTGTCTAGGGTGCCCCCTACCCCCGTATATAAAGGAGGGAGGGAGGAGGTGGCCGGCCCAAGGGGAAGGCGCGCCATAGGGGGGCAAACCTACTCCAAGTAGGTTTGGCCCCCCTTTCCTATTCGGAGTAGGAGAAGGAAGGAAGAGGGGGGA
>NC_041385.1:257520266-257551472 GCF_002162155.2 Triticum dicoccoides
GGGGGGGGCGCCCCCTCCCTTGCTCCTTCTCCCTCCCTTCCACTAGGGCCCAATAAGGCCCATATACTTACCGGGGGGTTCCGGTAACCTCCCGGAGCTCCGGTATATTCCCAAACTCTCCCGGAACCTTTCCGGTGTCCAAATATATCCGTCCAATATATCAATCTTTATGTCTCGACCATTTCGAGACTCCTCGTCATGTCTGTGATCATATCCGGGACTCCGAACAACCTTCGGTACATCAAAATACATAAACTCATAATATAATTGTCATCGAAACCTTAAGCGTGCGGACCCTACGGTTCGAGAACAATGTAGACATGACCGAAACACGTCTCCGGTCAATAACCAATAGCGGGACCTGGATGCCAATATTGGTTCCTACATATTCTACGAAGATCTTTATTGGTCAAACCGCACAACAACGTACGTTGTTCCCTTTGTCATCGGTATGTTACTTGTCCGAGATTCGATCGTCGGTATCCAATACCTAGTTCAATCTCGTTACCGGCAAGTCTCTTTACTCGTTCCGTAATACGTCATCTCATGACTAACTCATTAGTCACATGCTTGCAAGGCTTAGGTGATGAGTATTACCGAGAGGGCCCAGAGATACCTCTCCGACAATCGGAGTGACAAATCCTAATCTCGAATTATGCCAACCCAACATGTACCTTTGGAAACACCTGTAGAGCACCTTTATAATCACCCAGTTACGTTGTGACGTTTGGTAGCACACAAAGTGTTCTTCCAGTAAACGGGAGTTGCACAATCTCATAGTTGCAGGAACTTTGTATAAGTCATGAAGAAAGCAATAGCAGTATACTAAACGATCAAGTGCTAGGCTAACAGAATGGGTCATGTCAATCACATCATTCTCCTAATGATGTGATCCCACTAATCAAATGACAACACATGTCTATGGTCAGGAAACATAACCATCTTTGATTAATGAGCTAGTCAAGTAGAGGCATAATAGTGACTATAGTTTTGTCTATGTATTCACACATGTATCATCTTTCCGGATAATACAATTCTAGCATGAATAATAAACATTTATCATGATATGAGGAAATAAATAATGACTTTATTATTGCCTCGAGGGCATATTTCCTTCACTCTCTTCCCACTAAGGCCCATGTGGCCCATTAACTCTCCCGGGGGGTTCCAGTAACCCACCGGCACTCCGGTTTTCTCCGAAAACGTCCGGAACACTTCTGGTGTCCGAATATAGTCGTCCAATATATCAATCTTTATGTCTAGACCATTTTGAGACTCCTCGTCATGTCCGTGATCACATCCGGGACTCCGAACAAACTTCGGTACATCAAAACTTATAAACTCATAATAAAACTGTCATCGTAACGTTAAGCGTGCGGACCCTACGGGTTCGAGAACTATGTAGACATGACCTAGAACTATTCTCGGTCAATAACCAATAGCAGAACCTGGATGCCCATATTGGTTCCTACATATTCTACGAAGATCTTTATCGGTCAAACCGCATAACAACATACGTTGTTCCCTTTGTCATCGGTATGTTACTTGCCCGAGATTCGATCGTCGGTATCCAATACCTAGTTCAATCTCGTTACCGGCAAGTCTCTTTACTCGTTACGTAATGCATCATTCCGTAACTAACTCATTAGCTACATTGCTTGCAAAGCTTTATAGTGATGTGCATTACCGAGAGGGCCCAGAGATACCTCTCCGACAATCGGAGTGACAAAACCTAATCTCGAAATACGCCAACCCAACATGTACCTTTGGAGACACCTGTAGTGCTCCTTTATAATCACCCAGTTATGTTGTGACGTTTGGTAGCACCCAAAGTGTTCCTCCGGTAAACGGGAGTTGCATAATCTCATAGTTACAGGAACATGTATAAGTCATGAAGAAAGCAATAGCAACATACTAAACGATCAAGTGCTAAGCTAACGGAATGGGTCATGTCAATCACATCATTCTCCTAATGATGTGATCCCGTTAATCAAATGACAACACATGTCTATGGTTAGGAAACATAACCATCTTTGATTAATGAGCTAGTCAAGTAGAGGCATACTAGTGACATTATGTTTGTCTATGTATTCACACATGTATCATGTTTCCGGTTAATACAATTCTAGCATGAATAATAAACATTTATCATGAAATGAGGAAATAAATAATAACTTTATTATTGCCTCTAGGGCATATTTCCTTCAGTCTCCCACTTGCACTAGAGTCAATAATCTAGTTCACATCGCCATGTGATTTAACACCAATATTCATATCTGTATATGATTAACACCCATAGTTCACATCTTCATGTGACCAACACTCAAAGGGTTTACTAGAGTCAATAATCTAGTTCACATCGCTATGTGATTAACACCCAAAGAGTACTAAGGTGTGATCATGTTTTGCTCATGAGAGAATCTTAGTCAACGGGTCTGTCATATTCAGAACCATATGTATTTTGCAAATATTCTATGTCTACAATGCTCTGTACGGAGCTACTCTAGCTAATTGCTCCCACTTCCAATGTGTATCCAGATTAAGACTTAGAGTCATCTGGATCAGCGCGAAAACTTGTATCGACGTAACCCTTTACGACGAACCTTTTGTCATTTCCATAATTGAGAAACATATCCTTATTCCACTAAGGATAATTCTGACCAATGTCCAGTGATCTACTTCTAGATCACTATTGTACTCCCTTGCCAAACCAGGGCAGAGTATACAATAGGTCTGCTCCATAGCATGGCATACTTTTATAGAAACCTATGACTAATGCATAGGGAATGACTTTCATTCTTTTTCTGTTTTCTGCCGTGGTCGGGATTCTAGTCTTACTCAATTTCATACCTTTGCAACACAAGCAAGAACTCTTTCTTTGACCGTTCCATTTTGAACTATTCAAAAATTTATCAAGGTATGTACTCATTGAAAAATCTTTATCAAGCGTCTTGATCTATCTATATAGATCTT
Organism: Triticum dicoccoides; assembly: GCF_002162155.2. Taxonomy (NCBI): domain Eukaryota; kingdom Viridiplantae; phylum Streptophyta; class Magnoliopsida; order Poales; family Poaceae; genus Triticum; species Triticum dicoccoides. Next base: position 257,523,240 of record NC_041385.1, read on the forward strand.
GATGCTCAATGTGTAAGCAGCTTCATCGAGGTCTTGCTTTGAAAAACTCCTTTTTAAGTATCCTTTTATGCTATCCAGAATTTCTATATCATTTCCAATCAACAATATGTCATCCACATATAATATTAGAAATGCTACAGAGCTCGCACTCACTTTCTTGTAAATACAGGCTTCACCGCAAGTCTGTATAAAACTATATGCTTTGATCAACTCATCAAAGCGTATATTCCAACTCCGAGATGCTTACACCAGTCCATAGATGGATCGCTGGAGCATGCACACTTTGTTAGCACCTTTAGGATTGACAAAACCTTCTGGTTGTATCATATACAACTCTTCTTTAATAAATCCATTAAGGAATGTAGTTTTGACATCCATTTGCCAAATTTCATAAAATGTGGCAATTGCTAACATGATTCGGACAGACTTTTAAGCATCGATACGAGTGAGAAAATCTCATTGTATTCAACACCTTGAACTTTGCCAAAAACCTTTTTCGACAAGTCTAGCTTTGTAGATAGTAACACTACTATCAGCGTCCGTCTTCCTCTTAAAGATCCATTTATTTAACATGGCTTGCTGATCATCGAGCAAGTCAATCAAAGTCCATACTTTGTTCTCATACATGGATCATATCTCAGATTTTATGGCCTCAAGCCATTTCGCGGAATCTGGGCTCATCATCGCTTCCTCATAGTTCGTAGGTTCATCATGATCTAGCAACATGACTTCCAGAACATGATTACCGTACCACTCTAGTGCGGACCGTACTCTGGAAGACCTACGAGGTTCTGTAGTAACTTGATCTGAAGTTTCATGATCATCATCATTAGCTTCCTCACTAATTGGTGTAGGAATCACTGGAACTGATTTCAGTGATGAACTTTTTTCCAATTCGGGAGAAGGTACAGTTACCTCATCAAGTTCTACTTTCCTCCCACTCACTTCTTTCGAGAGAAACTCCTTCTCTAGAAAGGATCCATTTTTAGCAATGAATATCTTGCCTTCGGATCTGTGATAGAAGGTGTACCCAACAATTTCCTTTGGGTATTCTATGAAGACGCACTTCTTCGATTTGGGTTTGAGCTTATCAGGATGAAACTTTTTCACATAAGTATCGCAGCCCCAAACTTTAAGAAACGACAACTTGGGTTTCTTGCTAAACCATAGTTCATATGGTGTCGTCTCAACGGATTTAGATGGTGCCCTTTTAACGTGAATGCAGCTATCTCTAATGCATAACCCCAAAACAATAGTGGTAAATCAGTAGGAGACATCATAGATCACACCATATCCAATAAAGTGTGGTTACATAGATCGCACCATATCCAATAAAGTGCGGTTACGACGTTCGGACACACCATAACGTTGTGGTGTTCCAGGTGGCGTGAGCTGTGAAACTATTCCACATTGTTTCAATTGAAGACCAAACTCGTAACTCAAATATTCGTCTCCACGGTCAGATCGCAGAAATTTTATTTTCTTGTTACGATGATGTTTCCACTTCACTCTGAAATTCTTTGAACCTTTCAAATATTTCAGACTTGTGTTTCATTAAGTAGATATACTCATATCTGCTCAAATCATCTGTGAAGGTGAGAAAATAACGATACCCGTCGCGAGCCTCAACATTCATTGGACCACAAACATCAGTATGTATGATTTCCAACAAATCAGTTGCTCGCTCCATAGTTCCGGAGAACAGCGTTTCAGTCATCTTGCCCATGAGGCACGGTTTGCAAGCATCAAATGATTCATAACCAAGTGATTCCAAAAATCCATCTTTATGGAGTTTCTTCATGCGCTTTACACCGATATGACCCAAACGGCAGTGCCACAAATAAGTTGCACTATCATTATTAAATTTGCATCTTTTGGCATCAATATTATGAATATGTGTATCACTACGATCGAGATCCAATAAACTATGTTCATTGGGTGTATGACCATCGAAGGTCTTATTCATGTAAACAGAATAACAATTTATTCTCTAACTTTAAATGAATAACCGTATCGCAATAAACATGATCAAATCATATTCATACTCAATGCAAACGCAAACGCCAAATAACATTTATTTATGTTTAACACTAATCCCGAAAGTATAGGGAGTGTGCAATGATGATCATATCAATCTTGGAACTACTTCCAACACTCATCGTCACTTCACCCTCAACTAGTCTCTGTTTATTCTGTAACTCCTGTTTCGAGTTACTAATATTAGCAACCGAACAAGTATCAAATACTCAGGGGCTACTATAAACACTAGTAAGGCACACATCAAACACCTGTATATCAAATATACCCTTGTTCACTTTGCCATCCTTCTTATCCACCAAATATTCAGGGCATTTCCGCTTCCAGTGACCATTTCCTTTGCAGTAGAAGCACTCAGTTTCAGGCTTTGGTCCAGCTTTGGGCTTCTTCGCGGGAGTGACAACTTGCTTGTCATTCTACTTGAAGTTCCCTTTCTTTCCCTTTGCCCTTTCCTTGAAACTAGTGATCTTGTTATCCATCAACACTTGATGCTTTTTCTTGATTTCTACCTTCGTTGATTTCAACATCACGAAGAGCTCAGGAATCGTTTTCGTCATCCCTTGCATACTATAGTTGATCACGAAGTTCTAGTAACTTAGTGATGGTGACTAGAGAATTCTGTCAATCACTATCTTATCTCGAAGATTAACTCCCACTTGATTCAAGCAATTGAAGTACCCAGACAATCTGAGCACATGCTCACTAGTTGAGCGATTCTCCTCCATCCTTTAGCTACAGAACTTGTTGGAGACTTCATATCTCTCAACTCGGGCATTTGCTTGAAATATTAACTTCAATTCCTGGAACATCTCATATGGTCCATGACGTTCAAAACATCTTTGAAGTCCCGATTCTAAGCCGTTAAGCATGGTGCACTAAACTATCAAGTAGTCATCATATTGAGCTAGCCAAACATTCATAGCGTTTGCATATGCTCCTGCAATAGGTTTGTCACCTAGCGGTGCATCAAGGACATAATTCTTCTGTGTAGCAATGAGGATAAACCTCAGATCACGGATCCAATCCGCATCATTGCTACTATCATCTTTCAACACAATTTTCTCTAGGAACATATCAAAATAAACATATGAAAGCAACAACGCAAGCTATTGATCTACAACATAATTTGCAAAATACTACCAGGACTAAGTTCATGATAAATTTAAGTTCAATTAATCATATTACTTAAGAACTCCCACTTAGACAGACATCTCTCTAGTCATCTAAGTGATTACGTGATCCAAATCAACTAAACCATGTCCGATCATCACGTGAGATGGAGTAGTTTCAATGGTGAACATCACTATGTTGATCATATCTACTATATGATTCACGTTCGACCTTTCGGTCTCCGTGTTCCGAGGCCATATCTGTATATGCTAGGCCCGTCAAGTTTAACCTGAGTATTCCGCGTGTGCAACTGTTTTGCACCCGTTGTATTTGAACGTAGAGCCTATCACACCCGATCATCACGCGGTGTCTCAGCACGAAGAACTTTCGCCACGGTGCATACTCAGGGAGAACACTTCTTGATAATTAGTGAGAGATCATCTTAAAATGCTACCGTCAATCAAAGCAAGATAAGATGCATAAAGGATAAACATCACATGCAATCAATATAAGTGATATGATATGGCCATCATCATCTTGTGCTTGTGATCTCCATCTTCAAAGCACCATCATGATCACCATCGTCACCGGCGCGACACCTTGATCTCCATCGTAGCATCGTTGTCGTTACGCCATCTATTGCTTCTACGACTATCGCTACCGCTTAGTGATAAAGTAAAGCAATTAGAGGGCGTTTGCATTTCATACAATAAAGCGACAACCATATGGCTCCTGCCAGTTGCCGGTAACTTCGGTTACAAAACATGATCATCTCATACAATAAAATATAGCATCATGTCTTAACCATATCACATCACAACATGCCCTTCAAAAACAAGTTGGACGTCCTCTACTTTGTTGTTGCAAATTTTACGTGGCTGCTACGGGCTTAGCAAGAACCGTTCTTACCTATGCATCAAAACCACAACGATAGTTCGTCAAGTTAGTGCTGTTTTAACCTTCGCAAGGACCGGGCGTAGCCACACTCGATTCAGCTAAAGTGAGAGAGACAGACACCCGCCAGCCACCTTTAAGCACGAGTGCTCGTAACGGTGAAACCAGTCTCGCGTAAGCGTACGCGTAATGTCGGTCCCGGCCGCTTCATCTCACAATACCGCCAAACCAAAGTATGACATGCTGGTAAGCAGTATGACTTGTATCGCCCACAACTCACTTGTGTTCTACTCGTGCATATGACATCTACGCATAAAACCTGGCTCGGATGCCACTGTTGGGGAACGTAGTAATTTCAAAATTTTCCTACGCACACGCAAGATCATGGTGATGGCATAGCAACGAGAGGGGAGAGTGTTGTCCAAGTACCCTCATAGACCGTAAGCGGAAGCATTAGCACAACGCGGTTGATGTAGTCGTACGTCTTCACGATCCGACCGATCCAAGCACCGAACGTACGGCACCTCCGAGTTCAGCACACGTTCAGCTCGATGACGATCCCCGGGCTCCGATCCAGCAAAGCTTCGGGGATGAGTTCCGTCAGCACGACGGCGTGGTGACGATGATGATGTTCTACCGGCGCAGGGCTTCTCCTAAACTCCGCGACGATATGACCGAGGTGGAATATGGTGGAGGGGGGCACCGCACACGGCTAAGGAACGATCCGTAGATCAACTTGTGTGTCTATGGGGTGCCCCCCCGCCCCCGTATATAAAGGATCAAGGGGGGAGGCCGGCCGGCCCTAGGGGGCGCGCTAGGAGGAGGAGTCCTCCTCCTAGTAGGAGTAGGACTCCCCCTTTCCTACTCCTACTAGGAGGGGGAAGGAAGGGGGAGAGGGGGGAGGAAAGAGGGGGGCGCCGCCCCCCCCCTCCTAGTCCAATTCGGACCAGAGGGAGAGGGTGTTGGGGAACGTTGCAGAAAACAAAAATTTTCCTACTCGTTTCATCAAGATCATCTAGGAGTTCATCTAGCAACGAGTGATTAGATGCATCTACATACCTTTGTAGATCGTGCACGGAAGCGTTCAAAAGAACGGTGATGATGTAGTCGTACTCGACGTGATCCAAATCACCGATGACCAGCGCCGAACGGACGACACCTCCGCGTTCAACACACGTACGGGACGGGAGACGTCTCCTCCTTCTTGATCCAGCAAGGGGGAAGGAGAAGTTGATGAAGATCCAGCAGCACGACGGCGTGGTGGTGAATGCAGGGCGTCACAGCAGCAGGGCTTCGCCGAGACTACGAGGGAGAGACGTAACGGGGGGAGATGGAGGCGCCAGGGGCTGGTCTGAAATCCCTCCTCTCCCCCCCACTATATATAGGGGTGCCATGGGGGGGGGGGCGCCGGCCCTAGTAGATGAGATCTACTAGGGGGGGGGGGCGGCGGCCAAGGGGAGGTTTCCCTCCCCCCCAAGGCACCTAGGGGTGCCTTCCACCACATGGACTCTTCCATGGTGGAAACCCTAGGCGCATGGGCCTATAGGGGCTGGTGCCCTTGGCCCATCTAGGCCAAGGCGCACCCCCTACAGCCCATGTGGCCCCCCGGGACAGGTGGCCCCACCCGGTGGACCCCCGGGACCCTTCCGGTGGTCCCGGTACAATACCGATAACCCCGAAACTTGTCCCAATGCCCGAAATAGCACTTCCTATATATAATTCTTTACCTCCGGACCATTCCGGAACTCCTCGTGACGTCCGGGATCTCATCCGGGACTCCGAACAACATTCGGCTTTCTGCATATACATATCTTCATAACCCTAGCGTCACCGAACCTTAAGTGTGTAGACCCTCCGGGTTCGGGAGACAAGCAGACATGACCGAGACGACTCTCCGGTCAATAACCAACAGCGGGATCTGGATACCCATGTTGGCTCCCACATGCTCCACGATGATCTTCATCGGATGAACCACGATGTCGAGGATTTAATCAATCCCGTACGCTATTCCCTTTGTCTATCGATATGTTACTTGCCCGAGATTCGATCGTCGGTATCCCAATACCTCGTTCAATCTCGTTACCGGCAAGTCACTTTACTCGTACCGTAATGCATGATCCCGTGACCAGACACTTGGTCACTCTGAGCTCATTATGATGATGCATTACCGAGTGGGCCCAGTGATACCTCTCCGTCATACGGAGTGACAAATCCCAGTCTTGAGCCATGTCACCCAACAGACACTTTCGGAGATACCCGTAGTCTACCTTTATAGTCACCCAGTTACGTTGTGACGTTTGGCATACCCAAAGCACTCCTACGGTATCCGGGAGTTACACGATCTCATGGTCTAAGGAAAAGATACTTTGACATTGGAAAACTCTAGCAAACGAACTATACGATCTTGTGCTATGTTTAGGATTGGGTCTTGTCCATCACATCATTCTCCCAATGATGTGATCTCGTTATCAATGACATCCAGTGTCCATAGTCAGGAAACCAAGACTATCTGTTGATCAACGAGCTAGTCAACTAGAGGCTCACTAGGGACATGTTGGTGTCTGTTATTCACACATGTATTACGATTTCCGGATAACACAATTATAGCATGAATAAAGACAATTATCATGAACAAGGAAATATAATAATAATGCTTTTATTATTGCCTCTAGGGCATATTTCCAACAGAGAGGGCGTGCGGCCCACCCTGGCCGCCCCTCTCTCTTCCCACTAAGGCCCATGTGGCCCATTAACTCTCCCGGGGGGGTTCCGGTAACCCTCCGGCACTCCGGTTTTCTCCGAAAACGTCTGGAACACTTCCGGTGTCCGAATATAGTCGTCCAATATATCAATATTTATGTCTCGACCATTTCGAGACTCCTCGTCATGTCCGTGATCACATCCGGGACTCCGAACAAACTTCGGTACATCAAAACTTATAAACTCATAATAAAACTGTCATCGTAACGTTAAGCGTGCGGACCCTACGGGTTCGAGAACTATGTAGACATGACCTAGAACTATTCTCGGTCAATAACCAATAGCAGAACCTGGATGCCCATATTGGTTCCTACATATTCTACGAAGATCTTTATCGGTCAAACCGCATAACAACATACGTTGTTCCCTTTGTCATTGGTATGTTACTTGCCCGAGATTCGATCGTCGGTATCCAATACCTAGTTCAATCTCATTACCGGCAAGTCTCTTTACTCGTTACGTAATGCATCATTCTGTAACTAACTCATTAGCTACATTGCTTGCAAGGCTTTATAGTGATGTGCATTACCGAGAGGGCCCAGAGATACCTCTCCGACAATCGGAGTGACAAAACCTAATCTCGAAATAAGCCAACCCAACATGTACCTTTGGAGACACCTGTAGTGCTCCTTTATAATCACCCAGTTACGTTGTGACGTTTGGTAGCACCCAAAGTGTTCCTCCGGTAAACGGGAGTTGCATAATCTCATAGTTACAGGAACATGTATAAGTCATGAAGAAAGCAATAGCAACATACTAAACGATCAAGTGCTAAGCTAACGGAATGGGTCATGTCAATCACATCATTCTCCTAATGATGTGATCCCGTTAATCAAATGACAACACATGTCTATGGTTAGGAAACATAACCATCTTTGATTAATGAGCTAGTCAAGTAGAGGCATACTAGTGACGTTATGTTTGTCTATGTATTCACACATGTATCATGTTTCTGGATAATACAATTCTAGCATGAATAATAAACATTTATCATGAAATAAGGAAATAAATAATAACTTTATTATTGCCTCTAGGGCATATTTCCTTCACGTAGACCATAAGCGGAAGCGTTATGACAATGTGGTTGATGTAGTCGTACGTCTTCACGATCCGACCGATCCAAGCACCGAACGTACGGCACCTCCGAGTTCAGCACACGTTCAGCTCGATGACGATCCCCGAACTCCGATCCAGCAGGGTGTCGGGGATGAGTTCCGTCAGCACGACGGCGTGGTGACGACGATGATGTTCTACCGGCGCAGGGCTTCGCCTAAGCACCGCAACGATATGACCGAGGTGGAATATGGGGGAGGGGGGCACCGCACACGGCTAATGAACGATCACGAAGATCAACTTGTGTATCTAGAGGTGCCCCCTGCCCCCGTATATAAAGGAGGGAGGGGGGAAGGTGCGGCCGGCCCCTAGGGGTGCGCCTGGAGGAGTCCTACTCCCACCGGGAGTAGGACCCCCCCCCTCTTGCCTTGGTGGAGAAGGAAAGGGGGGAGGGGAAAGAGGAAAGGGGGGCATCGCCCCCCCTTCCTTGTCCTATTCGGACTAGGGGGGAGGGGGCGCGCGGCCTGCCCTGGCCGGCCCTACTCTTCTCCCTCATGGCCCACTAAGGCCCATTAACCCCCGGGAGGGTTCCGGTAACCCCCCGGTGCTCCGGTAAAATCCCGGTTTCACCCGGAACTATTCCGATATCCAAATATAGGCTTCCAATATATCAATGTTTATGTCTCGACCATTTCAAGACTCCTGGTCATGTCCGTGATCACATCCGGGACTCCGAACAACCTTCGGTACATCAAAACTTATAAACTCATAATAAAACTGTCATTGTAACGTTAAGTGTGCGGACCCTACGGGTTCGAAAACTATGTAGACATGACCTAGAACTATTCTCGGTCAATAACCAATAGCGGAACCTGGATGCTCATATTGGCTCCTACATATTCTAGGAAGATCTTTATCGGTCAAACCGCATAACAACATACGTTGTTCCCTTTGTCATCGGTATGTTACTTGCCCGAGATTCAATCGTCGGTATCCAATACCTAGTTCAATCTCGTTACCGGCAAGTCTCTTTACTTGTTACGTAATGCATCATTCCGTAACTAACTCATTAGCTACATTGCTTGCAAGGCTTATAGTGATGTGCATTACCGAGAGGGCCCAGAGATACCTCTCCGACAATCGGAGTGACAAAACCTAATCTCAAAATACGCCAACTCAACATGTACCTTCGGAGACATCTGTAGAGCTCCTTTATAATCACCCAGTTACGTTGTGACGTTTGGTAGCACACAAAGTGTTCCTCCGGTAAACGGGAGTTGCATAATCTCGTAGTTATAGGAACTTTGTATAAGTCATGAAGAAAGCAATAGCAACATACTACAAGTGCTAAGCTAACGGAATGGGTCAAGTCAATCACATCATTCTCCTAATGATGTGATCCCGTTAATCAAATGACAACACATGTCTATGGCTTGGTGTAAGGGCATATTTATTCCCCAGTGGTTTTGGTGATTGATGACAATGCTTTTGCGGACTAATCGTGTGCGTTAAGTTCTTTCAGAGAATCATCCATTGGCACGAGATGATTTCCTCCCCTCGGTGTTTTATTCAAGACGGTGTATCTCTTGCGTTTCGTTGTTGGTGGACTAGTTCCGTAGGAGTCACCGTACTATTAAGAGGGGATCCGCTTTGGTAAGACGAGGGTGGAATCAACACGTACACATCCCTATCACACCCGTCGTCTTCCCTTCGCATCTTTGGAGCTGCTCTTCTCTTCCAGTTCCCTCTTCGTCCTGTGCCAGCGGTAGTACCGCGTTCTACAGCAGTAGTACCGCCGAAGCCCCACAGCGGTAGTACCGCTCCGCCGAGCGGTAGTACCGCTCTCAGTGGTAGTACCGCTCCGTTGAGCGGTAGTACCGCTCTGGGGCTCGACCGTAGTACCGCGCCTACTACCGCCTCGATTCGGGACGATGTTTTCTCGTGTCGGGTTTTGTGGCACTACCAGCGGAAGTGGAAGCGGTAGTACCGCTCCGAGCGGTAGTACCGCTCCTACTCCGTGGTAGTACCGCTCTGGGGCCAGTGGCCTGGGTTTCCCTTCAGCGCGGTAGTACCGCTGAGCAGGGAGCGGTAGTACCGCTCTCAGCGGTAGTACCGCCCTTCCCCAGCGGTAGTACCGCTCTGTGCGGGGCTGCTCAAGTGGGGTAACGGTTGGATGTGTTCCCCCACTATATAAAGGGATCTTCTTCTTCCATGTTGAAAAAAACCTCTTTCCCCCAAGCTCCATTGTTGCTCAAAGCTCCATTTTCGCCCGATCTCTCTCCCTAGCCAATCAAACTTGTTGATTTGCTCGTGATTGGTTGAGAAGGCCCAGATCTACACTTCCACCAAGAGAAATTTGATTCCCCCCACTTATCCCTTGCGGATCTTGTCACTCTTGGGTGTTGAGCACCCTAGACGGTTGAGGTCACCTCGAAGCCATACTCCATTGTGGTGAAGCTTCGTGGTGTTGTTGTTGTTGTTGTGAGCCTCCGATTGTTGTGGAGATAGCCCCAACCTTGTTTGTAAAGGTTCGGTCGCCGCCTTCAAGGGCACCAATAGTGGAATCACGGCATCTCTCATTGTGTGAGGGCGTGAGGAGAATACGGTGGCCCTAGTGGCTTCTTGGGGAGCATTGTCCCTCCACACCGCTCTAACGGAGACGTACTTCCCCTTAAAAGGAAGGAACTCTGGTAACACATCCTCGTCTCCACCGGCTCCACTCTTGGTTATTTCGTGCCTTTACTCTTGCAAGCTTACTTGTTGTTTCATCCCTTGCTTGCTTGTGTAGTAGTCTTTATTGCATCATATAGGTTGCTCACCTAGTTGCACATCTAGACAACCTATTTTGTTGCAAAGTTTAATTTGGTAAAGAAAAGGTTAAAAATTGTTAGTTGCCTATTCACCCCCCCTCTAGTCAACCATATCGATCCTTTCACTCGGAAACATAACCATCTTTGATTAATGAGCTAGTCAAGTAGAGGCATACTAGTGACATTATGTTTGTCTATGTATTCACACATGTATCATGTTTCCGGGTAATACAATTCTAGCATGAATAATAAACATTTATCATGAAATGAGGAAATAAATAATAACTTTATTATTGCCTCTAGGGCATATTTCCTTCAGTCTCCCACTTGCACTAGAGTCAATAATCTAGATTACATAGTAATGATTCTAACACCCATGGAGTCTTGGTGCTGATCATGTTTTGCTTGTGGAAGAGGCTTAGTCAACGGGTCTGCAACATTCAGATCCATATGTATCTTGCAAATCTCTATGTCTCCCACCTGGACTTGGTCCCGGATGGAATTGAAGTGTCTCTTGATGTGCTTGGTCCTCTTGTGAAATCTGGATTCCTTTGCCATGGCAATTGCACCAGTATTGTCACAGAAGATCTTCATTGGTCCCGATGCATTAGGTATGACACCTAAATCAGAAATGAACTCCTTCATCTAGACTCCTTCATTTGCTGCTTCCGAAGCAGCTATGTACTCCGCTTCGCATGTAGATCCCGCCACGACGCTTTGTTTAGAACTGCACCAACTTACAGCTCCACCGTTTAATAAAAACACGTATCCGGTTTGCGATTTAGAATCGTTCGGATCAGTGTCAAAGCTTGCATCGACGTAACCATTTACGACTAGCTCTTTGTCACCTCCATAAACGAGAAACATATCCTTAGACCTTTTCAGGTATTTCAGGATGTTCTTGACCACTGTCCAGTGATCCACTCCTGCATTACTTTGGTACCTACCTGCCAAGCTTATTGCTAAGCATACGTCAGGTCTGGTACACAGCATTGCATACATGATAGAGCCTATGGCTGAAGCATATGGAACATCTTTCATTTTCTCTCTATCTTCTGCTGTGGTCGGGCATTGAGTCTGACTCAACTTCACACCTTGTAATACAGGCAAGAACCCTTTCTTTGCCTGATCCATTTTGAACTTTTTCAAAACTTTATCAAGGTATGTGCTTTGTGAAAGTCCAATTAAGCGTCTTGGTCTATCTCTATAGATCTTGATGCCCAATATGTAAGCAGCTTCACCGAGGTCTTTCATTGAAAAACTTTTATTCAAGTATCCCTTTATGCTATCCAGAAATTCTATATCATTTCCAATTAATAATATGTCGTCTACATATAATATCAGAAATGCTACAGAGCTCCCACTCAATTTCTTGTAAATACAGGCTTCTCCAAAAGTCTGTATAAAACCATATGCTTTGATCACACTATCAAAGCGTTTATTCCAACTCCGAGATGCTTGCACCAGTCCATAAATGGATCCTGGAGCTTGCACACTTTGTTAGCACCTTTTGGATCGACAAAGCCTTCTGGTTGCATCATATACAACTCTTCTTCCAGAAATCCATTCAAGAATGCAGTTTTGACATCCATTTGCCAAATTTCATAATCATAAAATGCAGCAATTGCTAACATGATTCGGACAGACTTAAGCATCGCTACGGGTGAGAAAGTCTCATCGTAGTCAACCCCTTGAACTTGTCGAAAACCTTTCGCAACAAGTCGAGCTTTATAGACAGTTACATTACCATCAGCGTCAGTCTTCTTCTTAAAGATTCATTTATTCTCAATGGCTTGCCGATCATCGGGCAAGTCAACCAAAGTCCATACTTTGTTCTCATACATGGATCCCATCTCAGATTTCATGGCTTCTAGCCATTTTGCGGAATTTGGGCTCATCATCGCTTCCTCATAGTTCGTAGGTTTGCCATGGTCAAGTAACATAACTTCCAGAATAGGATTACCGTACCACTCTGGTGCGGATCTTACTCTGGAAGACCTACGAGGTTCAGTAGAAACTTGATCTGAAGTTTCATGATCAATATCATTAGCTTCCTCACTAATTGGTGTAGTTGTCACAGGAACCGGTTCTTGTGATGGACTACTTTCCAATAAGGGAGTAGGTACAGTTACCTCATCAAGTTCTACTTTCCTCCCACTCACTTCTTTCGAGAGAAACTCCTTCTCTAAAAAGGATCCGAATTTAGCAACGAATATCTTGCCCTCAGATCTGTGATAGAAGGTGTACCCAATAGTCTCTTTTGGGTATCCTATGAAGACACATTTCTCCGATTTGGGTTCGAGCTTATCTGGTTGAAGTTTCTTCACATAAGTATCGCAACCCCAAACTTTAAGAAACGACAACTTTGGTTTCTTGCCAAACCACAGTTCATAAGGTGTCGTCTCAACGGATTTTGATGGTGCCCTATTTAACATGAATGCAGCTGTCTCTAGAGCATAACCCCAAAACGATAGCAGTAAATCAGTAAGAGACATCATAGATCGCACCATATCTAGTAAAGTACGATTACGACGTTCGGACACACCATTTTGTTGTGGTGTTCCGGGTGGCGTGAGTTGTGAAACTATTCCACATTGTTTAAAATGTAAACCAAACTCGTAACTCAAATATTCTCCTCCACGATTAGATCGTAGAAACTTTATTTTCTTGTTACGATGATTTTCCACTTCACTCTGAAATTCTTTGAACTTTTCAAATGTTTCAGACTTGTGTTTCATCAAGTAGATATACCCATATCTGCTCAAATCATCTGTGAAGGTGAGGAAATAACGATACCCGTCGCGAGCCTCAATATTCATTGGACCACATACATCAGTATGTATGATTTCCAATAAATCAGTTGCTCGCTCCATCGTTCCGGAGAACGGCGTTTTAGTCATCTTGCCCATGAGGCACGGTTCGCAAGTACCAAGTGGTTCATAATCAAGTGATTCCAAAAGTCCATTAGTATGGAGTTTCTTCATGCGCTTTATGCCGATATGACCTAAACGGCAGTGCCACAAATAAGTTGCGCTATCATTATCAACTCTGCATCTTTTGGCTTCAACATTATGAATATGTGTATCATTACTATCGAGATTCAATAAAAATAGACCACTCTTCAAGGGTGCATGACCATAAAAGATATTACTCATATAAATAGAACAACCATTATTCTCTGATTTAAATGAATAACCGTCTCGCATTAAACAAGATCCAGATATAATGTTCATGCTCAACGCTGGCACCAAATAACAATTATTTAAGTCTAAAATTAATCCCGATGGTAGATATAGAGGTAGCGTGCCGACCGCGATCACATCGACTTTGGAACCATTTCCCACGCGCATCGTCACCTCGTCCTTAGCCAATCCTCGCTTAATCCGTAGTCCCTGTTTCGAGTTGCAAATATTAGCAACAGAACCAGTATCAAATACCCAGGTACTACTGCGAGCATTAGTAAGGTACACATCAATAACATGTATATCACATATACCTTTGTTCACTTTGCCATCCTTCTTATCCGCCAAATACTTGGGGCAGTTCCGCTTCCAGTGACCAGTCTGCTTGCAGTAGAAGCACTCAGTCTCAGGCTTAGGTCCAGACTTGGGTTTCTTCTCTTGAGCAGCAACTTGTTTGATGTTCTTCTTGAAGTTCCCCTTCTTCTTCCCTTTGCCCTTTTTCTTGAAACTGGTGGTCTTTTTGACCATCAACACTTGATGCTCCTTCTTGATTTCTACCTCCACAGCTTTTAGCATTGCGAAGAGCTCGGGAATAGTCTTGTCCATCCCTTGCATATTATAGTTCATCACGAAGCTCTTGTAGCTTGGTGGCAGTGATTGAAGAATTCTGTCAATGACACTATCATCAGGAAGATTAACTCCTAGTTGAATCAAGTGATTATTATACCCAGACATTTTGAGTATGTGTTCACTGACAGAACTATTCTCCTCCATCTTATAGCTATAGAACTTATTGGAGACTTCATATCTCTCAATCCGGGCATTTGCTTGAAATATTAACTTCAACTCCTGGAACATCTCATATGCTCCGTGACGTTCAAAACGTCGTTGAAGACCCGGTTCCAAGCCGTAAAGCATGGCACACTGAACTATCGAGTAGTCATCAGCTTTGCTCTGCCAGACGTTCTTAACATCGTCAGTTGCATCAGCAGCAGGCCTGGCACCCAGCGGTGCTTCCAGGATGTAATTCTTCTGTGCAGCAATGAGGATAATCCTCAGGTTACGGACCCAGTCCGTGTAATTGCTACCATCATCTTTCAACTTTGCTTTCTCAAGGAACGCATTAAAATTCAACGGAACAATAGCACGAGCCATCTATATACAACAAACATAGACAAGCAAAATACTATCACGTACTAAGTTCATGATAAATTTAAGTTCAATTAATCATATTACTTAAGAACTCCCACTTAGACATACATCTCTCTAGTCATCTAAGTGATCACGTGATCCAAATCAACTAAACCATGTCCGATCATCACGTGAGATGGAGTAGTTTCAATGGTGAACATCATTATGTTGATCATATCTACTATATGATTCACGTTCGACCTTTCGGTCTCTGTGTTCCGAGGCCATATCTTTATATGCTAGGCTCGTCAAGTTTAACCTGAGTATTCCGCGTGTGCAACTGTTTTGCACCCGTTGTATTTGAACGTAGAGCCTATCACACCCGATCATCACGTGGTGTCTCAGCACGAAGAACTTTCGCAACGGTGCATACTCAGGGAGAACACTTCTTGATAATTCTAGTGAGAGATCATCTTAAAATGCTACCGTCAATCAAAGCAAGATAAGATGCATAAAGGATAAACATCACATGTGATCAATATAAGTGATATGATATGGCCATCATCATCTTGTGCTTGTGATCTCCATCTCCGAAGCACCGTCGTGATCACCATCGTCACCGGTGCGACACCTTGATCTCCATCGTAGCATCGTTATCGTTACGCCATCTATTGCTTCTACGACTATCGCTACCGCTTAGTGATAAAGTAAAGCAATTACAGGGCGTTTGCATTTCATACAATAAAGCGACAACCATATGGCTCCTGCCAGTTGCCGATAACTTCGGTTACAAAACATGATCATCATAAATTATAGCATCACGTCTTGACCATATCACATCACAACATGCCCTACAAAAACAAGTTAGAC
Organism: Triticum dicoccoides; assembly: GCF_002162155.2. Classification (NCBI taxonomy): domain Eukaryota; kingdom Viridiplantae; phylum Streptophyta; class Magnoliopsida; order Poales; family Poaceae; genus Triticum; species Triticum dicoccoides. Next base: position 257,539,087 of record NC_041385.1, read on the forward strand.
GTCCTCTACTTTGTTGTTGCAAATTTTACGTGGCTGCTACGGACTGAGCAAGAACCGTTCTTACCTACGCATCAAAACCACAATGATAGTTCGTCAAGTTAGTGTTATTTTAAACTTCGCAAGGACCGGGCGTAGCCACACTCGGTTCAACTAAAGTGAGAGAGACAAACACTCGCCAGTTACCTTTAAGCACAAGTGCTCGTAACGGTGAAACCAGTCTCGCGTAAGCGTACGCGTAATGTTAGTCCGGGCCGCTTCATCTCACAATACCGCTAAACCAAAGTATGACATGCTGGTTAGAAGTATGACTTGTATCGTCCACAACTCACTTGTGTTCTACTCGTGCATATAACATCTACGCATAAAACCTGGCTCGGATGCCACTGTTGGGGAACGTAGTAATTTCAAAAAAATCCTACGCACACGCAAGATCATGGTGATGCATAGTAACGAGAGGGGAGAGTATTGTCCACGTACCCTCATAGACCGTAAGCGGAAACGTTATGACAACGCGGTTGATGTAGCCGTACGTCTTCACGATCCGACCGATCCAAGCACCGAACGTACGGCACCTCCGAGTTCAGCACACGTTCAGCTCGATGACGATCCCCGAACTCCGATCCAGCAGGGTGTCGGGGATGAGTTCCGTCAGCACAACGGCGTGGTGACGATGATGATGTTCTACCGACGCAGGGCCTCGCCTAAGCACCGCAACGATATGACCGAGGTGGAATATGGTGGAGGGGGGCACCGCACACGGCTAAGGAACGATCACGAAGATCAACTTGTGTGTCTAGAGGTGCCCCCTGCCCCCGTAAATAAAGGAGGGAGGGGGGAGGTGCGGCCCGCCCCTAGGGGTGCGCCTGGAGGAGTCCTACTCCCACCGGGAGTAGGACTCCCCCCTCTTGCCTTGGTGGAGAAGGAAAGGGGGGAGGGGAAAGGGGAAACGGGGGCGCCGCCCCCCTTCGTTTTCCTATTCGGACTAGGGGGGGAGGGGGCGCGTGGCCTGCCCTGGCCGGCCCTCCTCTTCTCCCTCATGGCCCACTAAGGCCCATTAACCCCCGGGAGGGTTCCGGTAACCCCCCGGTGCTCCGGTAAAATCCCGATTTCACCCGGAACTATTCCGATATCCAAATATAGGCTTCCAATATATCAATCTTTATGTCTCGACCATTTTGAGACTCCTCGTCATGTCCGTGATCACATCCGGGACTCCGAACAACCTTCGGTACATCAAAACTTATAAACTCATAATAAAATTGTCATCGTAATGTTAAGCATGCGGACCCTACGGGTTCGAGAACTATGTAGACATGACCTAGAACTATTCTCGGTCAATAACCAATAGCGGAACCTGGATGCTCATATTGGCTCCTACATATTCTACGAAGATCTTTATCGGTCAAACCACATAACAACATACGTTGTTCCCTTTGTCATCGGTATGTTACTTGCCCGAGATTCGATCGTCGGTATCCAATACCTAGTTCAATCTCGTTACTGGCAAGTCTCTTTACTCGTTACGTAATGCATCATTCCGTAACTAACTCATTAGCTACATTGCTTGCAAGGCTTATAGTGATGTGCATTACCGAGAGGGCCCAGAGATACCTCTCCGACAATCGGAGTGACAAAACCTAATCTCGAAATACGCCAACTCAACATGTACCTTCGGAGACACCTCTAGAGCTCCTTTATAATCACCCAGTTACGTTGTGACGTTTGGTAGCACACAAAGTGTTCCTCCGGTAAACGGGAGTTGCATAATCTCATAGTTATAGGAACTTTGTATAAGTCATGAAGAAAGCAATAGCAACATACTACAAGTGCTAAGCTAACGGAATGGGTCAAGTCAATCACATCATTCTCCTAATGATGTGATCCCGTTAATCAAATGACAACACATGTCTATGGCTCGGAAACATAACCATCTTTGATTAATGAGCTAGTCAAGTAGAGGTATACTAGTGACATTATGTTTGTCTATGTATTCACACATGTATCATGTTTCCGGGTAATACAATTCTAGCATGAATAATAAACATTTATCATGAAATGAGGAAATAAATAATAACTTTATTATTGCCTCTAGGGCATATTTCCTTCAATAATAACATAATTGGATCATATAACCATCCCTCAACATGCAACAAAGAGTCACTCCAAAGCCACTAATAGCGGAGGACAAACGAAGAGATTATGGTAGGGTACGAAACCACCTCAAAGTTATCCTTTCTGTTCTATCTATTCAAGAGTCCGTAGTAAAATAACACAAAGCTATTCTTTCCGTTCAATCTATCATAGAGTTCATACTAGAATAACACCTTAAGACACAAATCAACCAAAACCCTAATGTCACCTAGATACTCCATTGTCACCTCAAGTATCCGTGGGCATGATTATACGATATGCATCACACAATCTCAGATTCATCTATTCAACTAACACAAAGTACTTCAAAGAGTGCCCCAAAGTTTCTACCGGAGAGTCAAGACGAAAACGTGTGCCAACCCCTATGCATAGGTTCATGGGCGGAACCCGCAAGTTGATCACCAAAACATACATCAAGTGGATCACGTGAATATCCCATTGTCACCACAGATAAGCACGGCAAGACATATATCAAGTGTTCTCAAATCCTTAAAGACTCAATCCGACAAGATAACTTCAAGAGGAGAACTCAATTCATCACAAGAGAGTAGAGGGGGAGAAACATCATAAGATCCAACTATAATAGCAAAGCTCGCGATACATCAAGATCGTGCCATACAGAGAACACGAGAGAGAGAGAAATCAAACACATAGCTACTGGTACATACCCTCAGCCCCGAGGGTGAACTACTCCCTCCTCGCCATGGAGAGCACCGGGATGATGAAGATGGCCACCGGTGAGGGATTCCCCCTCCGGCAGGGTGCCGGAACGGGCTCCCGAGAGGTTTTTGGTGGCTACAGAGGCTTGCGGCGACGAAACTCCCGATCTATCTTCGTATTCAATGGTTTTAGGGTATATGGGAATATATAGGCGAAAGAAGTCGGTCGGGGGAGCCCCGAGGGGCCCACGAGACATGGGGCGCACCCAGGGGGTGGGCGCGCCCTCCTATCTCCTGGCCTCCTCGAACCTTCCCTGGCTTTTACTCGAAGTCTCCTGGATCATATCCTTTCCAAAAATCATGCTCCTGAAGGTTTCATTCCGTTTGGACTCCGTTTGATATTCCTTTTCTTCGAAATACTAAAATAGCAATAAAACAACAATATGGGTTGGGCCTCCGGTTAGTAGGTTAGTCCCAAAAGTAATATAAAGTGTATAATAAAGCCCGTAATCATTCAAAACAGATAATAAAATAGCATGAATGCTTCATAAATTATAGATACATTGGAGACGTATTTGTATCCAGCTCGCAATGCACGGGAGTTCGCAACCAGCCCACTAGGGTTTAAGTCTCAACTTGAGCATTTGGTGCTCACGAAGTTTTCTTCTATAAAAGAATGCCAACAACTAGTCTATCCCGGGTTGGTCTCGTTTTTTTAAATACGTATCCAGATTGAGACTCAGAGTCATCTGGATCGGTGTAAAAGCTTTCATTAACGTAACTCTTTATGATGAAATCTTTATCACCTCCATAACCGAGAAACATTTCCTTAGTCCTCTAAGGATAATTTTGACCGTTGTCTAGTGATCTACTCCTAGATTACTATTGTACCCCCTTGCCAAACTCATGGCAAGGTACACAACAGGTTGGGTACACATCATGGCATACTTTATAGAACCTATGGATGAGGCATAGGGAATGACATTCATTCTCTCTTTATCTTCTGTCGTGGTCGGGTTTTGAGTGTTTACTCAACTTCACACCTTACAATATAGGAAAGAACTCCTTCTTTGACTGATCCATTTTTGAACTCCTTCAAAATCTTGTCAAGGTATGTACTCATTGAAAATCTTATCAAGTGTCTTGATCTATCTCTATAGATCTTGATGCCCAATATGTAAGTAGCTCACCAAGGTCTTTCATTGAAAAATTCTTATTCAAGTATCCTTTTATGCTATCCAAAAATTCTACATCATTTCCAATCAACAATATGTCATCAACATATAATATTAGAAATGCTACGGAGCTCCCACTCACTTTCTTGTAAATACAGGCTTCTACGAAAGTCTGTATAAAACCATATGCTTTGATCACCTCATCAAAGCATATATTCCAACTCTGAGATGCTTGCACCAGTCCATAGATGGATGGCTGGAGCTTGCACACTTTGTTAGCACCTTTAGGATCTACAAAATCTTCTGGTTGCATCATATATAACATGACTTCCAGAATAGGATTACCGTACCACCCCGGTGTTGATCATGTTCTGGTTGACCTACGAGGCTCGGTAGTAACTTGATCTGAAGTTTCATCATCATCATTAGCTTCCTCTCTAGTTGGTGTAGGCATCACATGAACGGATTTATCTGATGAGCTACTTTCCAAATTGAGTGAAGGTACAATTACCTCATCAAGTTCTACTTTCCTCCCACTCACTTCTTTCGAGAGAAACTCCTTCTCTAGAAAGGACCCATTCTCAGCAACAAAGCTCTTGCCTTCGGATATATGATGTAAGTTGTACCCAATTGTTTCCTTAGGGTATCCTATGAAGACGCACTTCTCCAATGTGGGTTCGAGCTTATCAGGCTCAAGCCTTTTGACATAAGTGTCGCAACCCCAAACTTTAAGAAACGACACTTAGGGTTATTGCCAAAGCACAGTTCATATGGTGTCGTCTCGACGGATTTAGACGGTGCCCTACTTAACGTGAATGCAGCCGTCTCTAATGCATAACCCCAAAAATATAGTTGTAAATTGGTAAGAGACATCATAGATCGCACCATATCTAATAAAGTACGGTTACAATGTTCGGACACACCATTACACTGTGGTGTTCTAGGTGGCGTGAGTTGTGAAACTATTCCACATTGTTTTAAATGAAGGCCAAACTCGTAACTCAAATATTTGCCTCCGTGATCAGATCATAGAAACTTTATTTTCTTGTGACGATGATTCTCCACTTCACTCTAAAATTCTTTGAACTTTTAAAATGTTTCAGACTTGTGTTTCATTAAGTAGATATACATGTATCTGCTCAAATCATCTGTGAAGGTTAGAAAATAATGATACCCGCCGCGTGCCTCAACACTCATCAGACCGCATACATCGATATGTATTATTTCCAATAAGTCATTGGCTCGCACCAGTGTTCCAGAGGACAGAGTTTTAGCCATCTTGCCCATGAGGCATGGTTCACAAGTATCAAATGATTCATAATCAAGTGATTCCAAAAGTCCAGCAGCATGGAAGTTCTTCATGCGCTTTACACCAATATGACTTAAAAGGCAGTGCCACAAGTATGTTGCACTATTATTATCAACTTTGCATCTTTTGGCATCAATATTATGAATATGTGTATCACTACGATCGAGATTCAATAAACCATTAACATTGGGTGTATGACCATAGAAGGTTTTATTCATGTAAACAAAATAACTATTATTCTCTGTCTTAAATGAATAACCGTATTGCAACAAGCACGATCCTATCTTGTTCATGCTCAATGCAAACACCAAATAACATTTATTTAGGTTCAACACTAATCCTGAAAGTATAGGGAGTGTGCGATGATGATCATATCAATGTTGGAACCACTTCCAACACACATCGTCACTTCACCCTCAACTATACTCCATTTATTCTGCAACTCCTGTTTTGAGTTACTAATCTTAGCAACCAAATAGGTATCAAATACCCAGGGGCTACTATGATCACTAGTAAGGTACACATCAATAACATGTATATAAAATATACCTTTGTTCACTTTGTCATCCTTCTTATCCGCCAAATATTTGGGGTGGTTCCGCTTCCAGTGACCATTTCCTTTGTAGTAGAAGCCCTCAGTTTCAGGTTTAGGTCCAACTTTGGGCTTCTTCACGGGAGTGACAACTTGCTTGCCATTCTTCTTGAAGTTCCCCTTCTTTCCCTTGCCCTTTTTCTTGAAACTAGTGGTTTTGTTAACCATCAACACTTGATACTTTTTCTTGATTTCTACCTTCGCCGATTTCAGTATCGCGAAAAACTCGTGAATCATTTTCGTCACCCCTTGCATATTATAGTTCATCATGAAGTTCTAGTAGCTTGGTGATAGTGACTAGAGAACTGTGTTAATCACTATCTTATCTGGAAGATTAGCTCCCACTTGATTCAAGTGATTGTAGTACCCAGACATTCTGAGCACATGCTCACTAGCTGAGCTATTCTCCTCCATCTTGTAGGCAAAGTACTTGTCAGAGGTCTCATACCTCTCAACATGGGCATGAGTCTGAAATACCAATTTCAGCTCCTGGAACATCTCATATGCTCTGTGGCGTTCAAAACGTTTTTGAAGTCTCGATTCTAAGCCGTAAAGCATGGTGCACTAAACTATCAAGTAGTCATCATATTTCGTTGTGAAAAAAAATAGGTGAGCCGAGATGTCTGATGTAGTGAACTTCAGATTTTACTACGGTCCTGGTACTGTCCAAACAACTGAGATGGGAGCTGATCTGAGTGAATTTACTCACATAGAGGTGCCAATGAGCGCACCTCAAATATGGTCAGTCAGTCAGTTGAAAGAATGGATTGCGGTAGGTTTAGGTCTTGATACTGAAACACACACCGTCGGTATTCATGCATTGTGTACACGGTCAAGTACAATAATTTACTTTTATTTGAGGCCAATAGAGCGAGACTCCGATTGGGTGCGGTGGTTACAAGGTTGTGAACGAAGGGGATGCAATCCTATTGCTTTAGTGCTTCCCGTCGTGAAGGAGGTCACTGCACATGAAGGCCAAAGTGGCAACGATCCTGGGCAAAGCAGTGTAGGTAGGCGGTTATCTATGTCAAATGCTGGAGATGATGGTTACGAACAAGGACAGAGCAGTCAGGTAGAAGGAGGAAATGCTGATGGTTATGAACCAGGGCAGAATAGTCAGGTAGAAGGGGGAAATGCCGATGGTGAATACAATGGCGAGGTGGACGCTGATAAGGTAGATGGGCACATGCAGGACCAGATGGAAGAAGAAGACACTGATGTTGATTTGGGTCATGCCTATGATTCGGACGAGTCGGATGAAGAAGAAAATGCAGAGGAGGTCCCGAATCCTGCATCGTGGAATCATGACTTCTCATCTGCTATGATCGTGAACAATGGACATGATTCTGCCTGGCAATATCACCAGAACAATATTGCAACGGGTGCTATGTATCCCAACAAGCAAGCTCTGAAGGATGCAATAACAAACTGGGCAATGTCCACGCAAAGGGTTTTCACTACTCAGGTGTCAAGTCAGAAATACCTGACAATGGTTTGCAGGAACGCAGATTGTCCTGCCAGGGTGCACGGCTATCTCCCTAAGTATGGCACAAGTTGGATGATCAGTGACTTAGTTAATCACACTTGTCTTATTCCCTCCATCCCTCAAGATCATGCCAACCTTTCATCCACGCTTATTGCTCGGTTGTTTTACGATGAGATAGTGCAGGGCAAAGCTATGGAAGTGAAGGCATTCCAGACAAAAGTCTTCGCCAGGTTCAAGTACAGAATTTCTTATGGCAAGGCTTGGAGGGCTAAGCATGCGGTGCTTGAGAGGAGATTCGGTTCTTATTTTGATGCATATGACTCTATTGTCCAGCTCCTCCACACCCTGCAGCAGCGGAATCCAGGCACCTATATCGATATCCAAGACCTGTTCATGCCAGAGTTCCCAACTGTGAGGGTGCTGCATCGTCTCTTCTTCTCTTTCGGTGTATGCATCGAAGCTTTCAGGCATTGCCGACCGGTGATATGTGTTGATGGTACATTTCTCATAGGCAAGTACAAGGGTCCCTGACGGCCATAGGTCAAGATGGCCAAAATCAAGCTGTCCCACTCGCATTTGCTTTTGTGGAGAGTGAGAACATTGAAAGTTGGACATGGTTCTTCAGGCATTTGAAAATATCAGTTGTGAAGGAGAAGCCCAATGTGTGCATCCTTCATGACAGGCACGCAGGTATACTCAGTGTGATAAGGAAACTGACAAACCCAGGCCCTGAGGAACAAACTCCATGGCTGGACTTGCAGAGCCGTTGGTGCATGCGCCATCTGGGGGCTAATTTCTTCTCGCAGTTTAGAAATAAGAACCTGATGAATCTGTTCAAAAAACTCTGCAAGCAGAACCAGTTATGGAAGTACAATTTGATACATGACAGACTTAATGTGTGCACACAGAGACACATGAGGGACATGAAAGCTGCAAGAGATGCAGTGGTGAGGGCACATGTTGAAGCAGTAGCTGCACATTTGGCAACAGGAACAGCGGCCGTGGAGGAGGAGCCTGTTGGGCTATGTGACCTTCCAGGCTTTGACCCACCTGGTACTAGGAGAAGGCTCGGGAGGTCGATTAAAACTTCCGAGCAGTGGATAGAGCATGAGCCTCTGGAGAGGTGGTCTTTGCTACATGACACATTTGGAGCAAGGTACGGTGTCATGACAACGAACCTCGCGCAAACATACAACTCTGTCCTTAGAGGAAACCGGGCATTGCCACTTACATCCATTGTTGAGGGTATTTTCTATGGCACCGTGAAGTATTTCAGAGATAGACGCCAAAAAGAAGAGCAGCATATTTTGAACAACCCCAATACGCGTTACTGTGAAAGAGTCACGAAGTACATGGACAACAAGATGCAAAAAGCTAGGTCACACACTGTAGTCTCCATCGGTAATCAAGAAAGAAGGTTTGAGGTCCGCTTAGCCAACAACAAATTCGGATGTGCAAATGAGCTGAGGACGCACGAGGTGAGAATTGGTAATGAAGCCTGGCCAACGTGTGAGTGCACATGCAACAAACCAAAATTGCTTCACCTACCTTGCTCACATGTACTTGCTGCTTGCGGACAACTAGGAATGGATGCAATATCGTTTGTGTCTCCATTTTTTCTAAAAGAGTCCGTTCTCAATACCTGGACAGGTGAGCTGATGGGTTTTCGATCAATGGGTAACTTCAACAGCGTCAATCCCGCTGAAAGGCGTTACATTCCAAACCCAGAGCATATGCGTACAAGTAGAGGCAGACGACAGTGTCAGCGCATCCGGAATGATATGGATGAATCTGAAGCAGGAGGTCCGACTAGGCAATGCATTATATGCAATGAATTTGGCCATAGGGACACTAATTGTCCCACTTTCGTCACTGGGCGTGGACGAGGCAACCGAGGACGAAGAGGAGGTAGAGGAAGTAGAGGAGTAAGAGGGAGAGGAAGAGGATAAGCTAGGAGTACCATTAAGTGCGGCACTATGTTCTGAATTTGTATTAAGTGTGGCACTATGTTCACTATGTTCTGAATTTTTAGTAAGTGTGGCACTATGTTCTGAATTTTTATTAAGTGTGGCACTATGTTCTGAATTTTTAGTAAGTGTGGCATTATGTTCTGAATTTTTATTAAGTGTGGCACTATGTTCTGAATTTTTAATAAGTGTGGCACTATGTTCTGAATTTTTATTAAGTGTGGCACTATGTTCTGAATTTTTAGTAAGTGTGGCACTATGTTCTGAATTTTTGTTGAGTTTGGCCCTATGTTCTGAATTTTTATGTGCAGGAATGTCGGGAATGTGGTTGCTGAATGGGGACATTGATAGGGGTCATCGTGCTGCAATATGGTCTGAGCGCAAGGTTGAGCCTCTGGTTACTCGCACTCCTAAGGAGAACTGGATGATACACATAGGATGGGTTCAGCCGTACATGCCTTATTAATTTGCACACTGACATGCATATTAATGGGAGACACTAACTGAAAAGTTCTATCATGAAGGTTGAAATGGGCCGGCCTATTACCTTTCGCGCGTCTGGTTGAGTCTATCCCGGGCTGCAAATGCCTCGCCGTCGACTCCTCCTTGTTGAGCTGCTTAGTGGACCATTGGAGGCCAGAGACCCACACGTTTCACTTCCGATGGGGAGAGATGGCTCCTACTCTCAAGGATGTGTCACTTTTGCTGGGACTACCGTTGGTAGGTCATGCCATAGGACCATCACCGGCTGGTTGGGAGCAAGGTCTTACACAACGTTTTCATGGTGTTTTTCCAGATGTTCCGGATCCGGTATGGGAGCATCATGGGCCTAAGTATGATTGGATATCATGCGTCTATGTCGGCATCACATGATACGTGGGGGAGTGATCAACATCCCGAGGAGAACATACAGGCTCCGATGTCGCAACACACCCACTGGATGAACATGTTTTCGACTCCTCCACCAGGCCCCACACAGGATACACAGCATGACCAGGGAGAGTCTGAGGTTCCTCTGCGTCCCATTAGGGCACCCGACAGGTGGGGATGGACGCCGCTTCCAGATCCGCCTCCCCGCCAGGCCAGACGTCGTCACTGACGCTTCTATCTATCAGTAGAGACATTACCATCTATTTATATGTGAGACTTATGTCTATTCTATGTACGAGACAAATGACTATGTACTTATGTATGAGACATATGCCTACTCTATTTTAGTACTATGTTATCCGAACTACAACATCATATTTAGATAGAACATAATGCTCATACAACAAGACAGTACAAACAACTACATAGAACAACATCTAAATTAAACGGTACGTACGACTGAACTTACAACATACAACATAAAACTACATGAAGTCATCATCGTCATCCTCCATCGATGCAGAACTCTTGCCCTTCGACGATGAAGAACTCTTGCCCTTCGACGATGCAGAAACCTTGCCCTTCGACGATGAAGAACTCTTGCCCTTCGACGATGCAGAACCCGGAAGCGGCGGCATGAAGATATCATCTTCGTCCTCGCTCTCCTTAGTCCATAAAGATGGAATATTTGCTGCAATCCTTCTGAAAGTTTCACTCTTTGGCACCACTACCTTCTTCCACCTTTCATGCAACCTAAGAAGTTCTTTATGTACCTCCTCATAGGTCCTTTCAGGCCACCCAGACCTACGTAATTCGTGAGCCAACTCATTCATTATGGTGTCACTACCGGTGAGTTCGTCCCATGGAACTATCCTATTGTCCATCCTGAAATCGGTAGCTAGCCTCAAAAGAGTCCTGCTCATCCCAGGGTGAAAACTACGATCGAAAGGATAATGGGACATCTCAACTACACTACACTGGAATGCTTATCCACCTCCGTCTGAAGGGGGTTTTATAGGTAGAGAGGAGAAAATGGCGGGAAAGAACGACTGCGGTATGGCGGGAAGGGGTTGGCGGGAACATATGGCGGGAAATGGGTGGCAGGAAAAAGTTGGCGGGAAAATATTGAGGGGGAAGGGTTGGTGGGAAACGGGTGGCGGGAAAATATTGAGGAGGAAGGGTTGGCGGGAAACGGGTGGCGGGAAAATATTGGTGCATGCATCAGTCGGCCTAGAGCAGTCCTATCGGCCTACAGCAGGCCTATCGGCCCACAGCAGGCCGACTGGACATGAACTTGTGGTCGATAGGTCTATCGGCCAGCAGCAAGCTGATAGGCCTCCAGTCGGCCTGCTGCGGGCCGACGCTGTATTATTTTTGTAAATTTTTAAACGGGCGTAATATTTTTGCAAAATAATAAAAAATGTATTACTTTTAAAAATTAGCCGAATTCACTGCATACGCGGTGAAAAAATCATTTTGCTAAATTCCGTTTTCACCGCGTGAATAGAAATTTTAGGATTTCGTTTTTCACCACGTGAACAGTACAATCGAAATTTTTCGTTCCACTAGTACTGTTCACAGGTGTGAAAACTGGGACTTTTCAAAAATTTGTGCTAATACTTAAGAGGCGAAAAAATATTTTTTTTCTTCGGAAAATGGTACTTTCTATATTTTTTTCGAATTTATTGTTCACGTAGGATTTTTCCCCTGGAAATTGAATTTCTCAGTTTTTTGGGGATTTTTTTTTCAGAAAATGAATTTATGAACGGTGTCGCTGATGTGGCACGCTGACTGGGCGGTCAATGGGTTCAAAACCGGTCAACAGGGTCAAAACCGGTCTCAGGGTTGAATCTTAGATGGTTTTGAGAGTTGGGGTTGTAGATTAGACTGTTTTGAAGTCGAGGGGTGTATATTAGACTAGGGCAAGAGTTGGGGGTTGAAATATGCACTTCTCTCTTATAGGAATGAAATCATATTCCTGTGGAGGAATTCTTCCTATTCTTCACATTTCATAGAAAAATAAACATTAGCCTAGACTCAATGAAAAATATCCTATGATGTGAATCAAAGAGCATCTCCTTGCCTATTCATACTCATAAGGCACCCCCGCTCCCCCGCTCTCCCCCGCACCCTAGGGTTCCCCGCCGCCGCCGCCGGCTCCCCCGCGCGGAGCCGCC
>NC_041385.1:257551933-257603131 GCF_002162155.2 Triticum dicoccoides
GAGGTGGCCGGGGGCTCTGCCTCCGCGCGCCTCCAGCTCCTTCCCGTGCGCAGCCCTCCTCCCGCCGCCGTCAGCCTGCGCCGCCAGCCCTCGGCCGCGTGATGCTGGCGGCGGTGGGCTTGCCCTTCCCCTCGCGCGGTCCTCCCCTGCTCGGGCGGTGATGGCCGGTGACGGTGCGCTTCGGCTGGTGGCGGTCCGGCGTCCTGGTGTGGAGGCCGGCGGTGCTCGCCTTGGTGGTGCCGCCTCTTGGCGGCGGGGTGGTCCAGTGGTGTTGGCCGGCCGGGGGCGCGTCCCCGGCCCAGATCTGGGCCCGTAGGGTTCCTTCTGGGTCCTTGCGGGTCGGCTCCGTGCGACCGCAACGCTCTCTGTATGGGGAGGCTGGGGAGCGGCTTGGACTGGGTCAGCGACGCCGGCGGCGTACCAGCTGCTGCGCGGAGGCGGGAGCTGTCCGGGTCTTTGAGGGCCCGGCCGGGCCCGGTAGGCTCCTGCCATGGTGTCCGGTCGGCTACCGTCGTGGACGGTGGAGGTGGGGCCCTCCCGTATGCCAATGGTGTTGTTGCCCTAGTCCCGGCTCCTCTTCTCCGCTGTGCGAACCATCTTCACGGTGCTGTGGTGAGACAGTGTGGGAAGCTTCGTGTTCGTGTTGGCGTAGGGTGGTGGTCAGTCTGGTGGCGAGCTCCGGAGTGCCTGAGGTAGAGGCTGGGATCGGGAGAAATCTTTGTTGGCTTGGCCAACACCGACGCGGTGGCGCCTGAGGGTGCCGCCGGACCTTCCTGGAGGGCATCGGGGCTACCCTTCCTCTCTCCTCGCCGTGTACCGGGGGAAACCCTTGGCAGCAGCGTCGTCATCGTCGCGTCCCTTCTTGGAGGTGTTGTTGGGTACCGGCACTTCGGAGTCTCGGAGCTTGGTGGGTGATCTTCGGTGGACGCAGCGGTCACGAGGCTTCGTCGCTTTTGTCGATCCGCCGTTATCGGCATTTGTTTCTTTTCTTTTTTCTCTTTCCTTTCTTTTTGGCGTGTTTGTGCTGCTTCCGCCCCAGCCCCTATCGTCGGTTGTCTCGGTTGGTTGCTTTGTAATACAAAGCGGGGAAACCCTTTTACGTTATTCATACTCATAGGATTTGAGATACATGTTATCTTATTTCCTATTTCTACGATTTTTCTACCATATGAACCAATGGAGGCCTTAAAGCCTCTAGTATTCAATTCCGGGCTCATGTAAAACAAGAAAATAGCAAAAGTAAAGGAAAAAAAAATCCGTGGGTGCAGATGCATTCGAGAGCCAAAAGGTTGCTTTACTTCAACAAAAAGAATGCAAGTTTTCTTTCTCCTCGACCCAACAGTCGGGAGGCAAGATAGAACTGATTTTTCGAGAAAGATATGCTTGAAGTGCACAACACCGTACCCTTCCGGCTCGCAGCCAGACACGTCCAGTCACCGTCGCTATCGCGGCGGCCGCGTACAGCGTCGTGCCGCGGCGTCCCAGCACTCCAAACACCAGCTGTCACGCTCAGATCGAGCTACTCTAGCTTCTAGCTAGGTTGAAAAGCACCGATCGCCGCGGACGACGACGACGTCGCCAGTACAGTGGATAAGTTTTGTTCGCGCGCTGGAAGAAGGAGCGATCACTGTTACGTGTCAGCTCTTGCCGTCCGCCGCCGGGTTGCGTTAGCCTAATTCGTTTTGATCTTCATTGCAGGCTCATGTCATCGTCATGGTCTGGCGCGAGAACGACAATTCGGCAAGGAGAGCTGAGCCGAGCTGATTTTTCATGTGCTCTGCCGGCGCCCCCAAAAGCGGCCAAAACCCCCACCCGCGATCTCGTCGCTAGCGGAGAAGGCTTTGCCTTCGAGTCGAGGCACTGTGATCTGACGGGCAACGAGCTTTTGGCGAGGGCAAATAATAATGAGGAGAACCAGAAAGGCTGGGAAAAGGGTGGGAAGGCCGGATGGATGAATCATTCGGAGCATATCCACTCGCGTCGACAAGGGTGCCAATCCAAGTTCAGTGGCCCGAGTGCTGCACACCTTTTGCTTGGGGAGGGGATGGATAACATAAAGAAGCGCGGCTGCCGTGGTGTAAAGGGGAAAACACACCATCGTGGAATAGTTGCGATTTTGGTGGGAATTAACGTGGCCCTTCTTGGCAATAATGCCATGCCGATTGCGTAAATAAAAATATTTTAACGCGAAAACAAATTATGTACATGCTTTAATTATGCCATGCCATTTCTGCGAGCTGGTTTTATTGCTTTGCCTACATAAAGTCGATTTCCAGCATTAATATCGCAAGCTTCATGGTTGAGAAAGTTCTTTACAATTACCTGCATATTTTATTAGTACCCCCTCCATTCAGAAATTCTATATAACATAACAATGATTTGGGGACGGAGGTAATACTATATAACACAACAATAAAAGCCTGGGAGTGTAAGCTTTTTTCAAGATGGGGGATTTCCAAAGCTTGACAAAGGTTCATTCGCAACAGGAGATACTAGTAAGTTTGCACGTGCACGCACGTCTCTATTAATGCAAATATATACACTAAATAAGCCACTTTTTCTATATATTGAAGTTATATGTACACTAATATTGTCTCCAGATTTTTTTAAATATCTTCTCTTCTTCATTTGTTTAGAAAAATAGCACGAAAAATATTCTAATCCATTACAAAGATAAATCTCACATGATGAAATGGGTTTACATGGCGTATAAGAAGAGTTTTGAATTGACAGTCGTCATCAACCAGAAGCACGACAATTGTGTGGTACACAAATAGCAAACAGTAGGAATGAAATCATATATGCTTCTTACTGATGTAGTATGATGAATTACGTTCAAATTTACAAAAATAAGTCAGCATCATCCGGCAAGATCATTCATGCATGTTAAGACCTTGAAATTCATATAAAAAACATGTTTACAAATCTCCTTATTCGATTATCGTAATTGAGTTTTCTAAGATAACCTCCCATGTCTATATCTTATAATAGAGAACAAAGAGTAACATCAGTCATATTATTTTGTACAAAAATCCAAGATAATGTTTTAGCATTAAAGGAAAATCTAATTATTGCTCTCATCCTGAGAATAAATACTCTCCACCTCTTATGAGGTTACATTACTAAGTGGCAGCAGCATACTGAATGACAATCTATCAGGCCTCATAAGAAAGAATTTTACAAACTTACTCATGATTCATGACATGACTGGAACTTCTAATAATCCAAAACCAAACCAGACAATCATTTATTTTTCTGCAGATAACAAGGCTGAACATTTATTGTGACATCTCCAATATGCCCGGAAACAACCTGTAGATCTCTGCATCTGTTGTATCCATCCTTCTTCAAGGACTTCCGATGAACAAATAATGTATCAAAGAAGGTTGTTGCCTGATTAGGAATATGTTCCTTGTGCTCTCCTGTTCTTAGCCTTCTTGGAATATTGCCGTTGTTTCAGTAGCCCACTTAGAACCATCTTCTACAAGGAGGAGAAAATGCCATTAAATTAGAGAAAATCAGAAATTTTGTAATGCATCAACTTCGTTGCGATATAAACACCAATATTTAGGCACAGCCGAAAACAAACACACACCCAATGTTGAGGAAACATACCATGCCTAACTTGAGAAATCACAATAACTGAACCATCCAACAAAATCATGTAACATAGGATGGCATGAGCAGTGCCAACGTAATCGCTATTATCTTTCTCTAAACAATTAAGGAAAACTAACAGGTTTATATACTCAGGGACATTATCCTGCAAAATAGTAAGATTTAGCATGGCATTCAGTGCTACAGAAGTAACAGTACAGAGCAGAGTTGTTGGTAGGTATCTTCATGGGGGCACTCATAAGCAACACTTTAAATAGTACTTGAGCCGTTCCAAATGTTTTAGAGCTTACTATTGATAATAATCAACTATAACTGCTACCAAAACAATGTGTGATATATGCCCAATGTCCCATGTAATGGCAGAGAGATCGGAATCAAATAGAAAAAACATATGTTAAGAGTTCAGCTAAGGCCTAGAGCATCAAGAGAAAATAATTGAAAAGGAATAAGAATGTACTCCCCGTAAAGAAATATGGTGGCGTTTAGATTACTAAAGTAGTGATCTAAACGCTCTTATATTTCATTATAGAGGGAATACTTAAAAAAGAAATCACCAGTTGACGGTATAGCCGACAGACCCAAAATTGCAATTTGATCAAAATCTCATGAAATATGAGGGTTAATATTGCACAATGTATAGCTGGTGGGTACAGTTCCAGGTCAGGATAGAAGTGGATTGGGCATATGCCTCATCCTGATGTCAAGTGTGAAATGTTGTGCATCTAAGAGGTAATAAAATCATCACTTCCTTAGCCATAAACCGAATAAATCACAGAACATATTGGAATCATCACCATGAACCAGCACAAGATTGATAAGTGGCCATATCAAGATCACACCTTTAACACAAGAATCAATCATGACCAATAGCGACTTGTTGCAGCAACCCAGTAGTCAGAACGATATAGAAGACATGGTGGTTTCTTGTAGCTCCGGTAATGGCTACGAAAGCTCTAAATTGACCCGAGCTACATATGGACAGGAGAAACCTGCATAGCCAAACCTGCCTATGGAATCTCTGCAAAACAGAGTACACAGTGGAGCCATGCAGCCTGAAGTCATCATAGGGAAGATTATATGAAACAATTTGATCCAATTAAATTAAGAATCTTCTGCTTATGAATGTTCAGCCCCATCCATGCATACAAGAAAGACTACATGAGAGGCAGAGCTAACAACGTTTCTAACTGAAATAAGCTCCATTATCATAATATCATTCGATAAGCACTACGATGATCAGTAACAAAGATGAATCACCAAATGAATCAGCAATTTTCTAGAGCTAGCAGAGAGCTTACAGCTCAAGCATACGCGAAACCGCGCACGGAAGATGCCCGCATCCATATCTCGACAGTGGGGTCGATCCGTCCCTCCGAAAAGATAACTGCTATTTGATCTCGTCTTTCGTCGACAGCAAGTCGATCCCATCCATCCTCATAGGTGCCCGGCCCTTGATCCTCATCCCACATCACGGCGCCACCATCCTCATACGTCCTTACCGGGGCTGGTAGATCCTGTCAGTTCACAAGCACGCAACAAGCCCGATTAGGTGAGATTCGACCAGCAGCTTGGCAAACAAAGGAATAAATATATCAAGGAGAAGGGTGAGTGGTCAAGAGTAGGGGGGTGATTAGTGGAGGAAGCACGCACATGGATCCACCTCTACAGTCCTTGGTCGAGGCTGATGTCGTCCTTCATCGAGCAGAGGCGAATCGAAGACAAATATGGGGCCAAGGGGAGGGCCAGCAGGGAAGACCGGTGAATCAAGAGCACGCCTGGGCAGGTCCTGTTGTGGTAGCCTGGTGGGGCGTCGCGGGAAGGGCGGTGGCGCGGGCAAACGGTGGCGGCGGCGGCGGCGCAGGCAAACGATGGCGGCAGCGGCGTGAGACTTTTTTCTGCCCTAAGTTTTTCTCTGCGGGACATTTGGCGCTGAGGGTTGCGGACGTAGGACGTGGATATTTCTTCACCCGGTGGAGCACGGTCAGCCTGCGGTAATTGCTAAGTGCACACCGTCTCAGGATTGGATTAATCCTGACAGTTAAGTTTTACTTAAGAGGGATGATCTGATGGTACTAATCTAGTTGTGTACGTTTCCTGAGCTGTATTTAAGAAAGAAAAAGTTTGATTGTTTATTAGTAGTAGAGATTTCTTTAGAACAGTTTTTTTTTTTACGGAAAGCAGGAGATATTAAGAGACCTGACGAAATCTGAAAGACCTCAAGCCCAGCTTGGTCGGCACTACGGCCCATGCAACAGACAGAGTTCGCCACGGCAGCCCACTTCAAACCAACCGGCCCATGCAACAGACAGAGTTCGCCACGCCAGCCCACTTCAAACCAGTCGGCCTACGCAACAGACAGAGTTCGCCACGCCAGCCCACTTCAAGCCCAGCTCGGGTGTTAGCTTCGTGTGCTCGAAGAAAGAAATCCAGTGGTCGCAGTAGAAGAAGAAGCAGCAGGCGCAGCCGAGAAAAAAAAAACGCCGTCTTCCGCAAGCGCCCTCCGAACCAAATCGAACAACCGAGAGAAGCCATGGAGCGACTTCAGCGGATCTTCGGCGCCGGCGGGATGGGCCAGCCGCCGTCGGACTCGCCGTTGCTCGACTCCTCCGAGCAGGTCTACATCTCCTCCCTCGCCCTCCTCAAGATGCTCAAGCACGGTCAGTCCCTCAAGCTAGCTCCCTTTTGGTCCCGATCTACGCCCTCCTCCGTCTCCACGAAGCTAGGGTTAACTGGTCGGAAATTACAGGGAGGGCCGGCGTGCCGATGGAGGTCATGGGCCTCATGCTCGGCGAGTTCGTCGACGACTACACGGTCCGGGTGGTCGACGTCTTCGCCATGCCGCAGAGCGGGACGGGGGTCAGTGTCGAGGCCGTCGACCACGTCTTCCAGACCAATATGCTCGACATGCTCAAGCAGACCGGCAGGTATGGCCGCCGATCCGGATCGCAGATCTGTTGCTCCTGTCGTTTTCCTTTCTCCCGCGTCAGATTTGATGCCCTTAACTTGTTCATACTCGTTGATAAAGCTGAAAAGGATCGACCTCATCAACTTATTATGCCAATTGATTTACGCACCTGAGCCGATACTTTTTGTTCAGGCTTGTGTGGTTGATTTGCTACTAGTTCCAGATGTTAATTTGTGGAAGATAGGCCATATGGAGTACTCGCTCCGTTCATTTTTGTAAGGCGTTTTAGACATTTAAGACAACACCCATAACAGTTCAATTTCAGCTGTCTAAAATGTCTTACAAAAGTGAACAGAGGGAGTACTATATACGACGATTTTCGATCATTGTTTGATGTATATTGTTGCTATATCTTTCTTAATTACATCTTAGTTGCTATAGATCCCTTAGGCACATGTCAGTGACCAAAGTCAGCCCTGACGCACGTCATGGTATCCTAGTCCGTTCCCATAAGCTTCTTGTATCTGTTGGTACTTTATTTGCTTACCCCATGCTTGATTTCACACTTCCATTTGTTCAATGCTTTCACTATAGCATGTGGTTATACTTATTTAGAAAGATATGTAGTTACTTGGAGCACAGTTCATTATCATTGTCTAGTTGAAAATTTCAAGGTTTCATCAGCAGTGATCCAGTGGAGGATCTGCCATTGGACTATACTCCTCACAGCCCTTTCATGGCTACCACTGTACCAACTCTAGGGATATATTGCATACATAGTGTAACATAATACACAGAAGAAGCGAATATCGAGTGAACCAATCTGATAAGATATGCTTGAATCACTTTTGGAGAAAGACATATGTTTGTACTGGCTTAGCATCTAACTATAAATTAAGAATTTTCCTGGAGTTGGCGGGCTTCTAACAGGCTCTGCCCCTAGAGAAGCTCCACCCTTGGTTATGTATCATGAATCGTTGATGACGATCTCCATAGACGATATGATGGGCATGATGATGAGCCTAGTGAATGGATAAGTCAGGGGTATTACATAACTCAGATAGTACTTTATTTAGATTAGATGGCTTAACTCATGTGGTAGTTTTGAATTATGCTTCTGTTCTTTCTCAATTGAGCTTGTGTTCAGTTGAATGTGTTAGGATAATACGTCTTCATGTGTTTTATCATAGAAATATTGGTAGGTGGTAGCCCTACAGCTGGCTTGTGTGAAACTTAATATTTCTTCGTACATGCGAATTCATTTTGTTTACAGTTCAGATAAGTGTACCTTAGGTCTATGAGTTTGACATGTAATCTTCTGTAAAACCAGTTATGGTTTGCCTTTTCGACTAATTAGCTATGTTTCATTATAGAACCAAAGCTGTGCCAGCAAGTTGGAACTATTGTTTACATCATATCATATTGTTAAAGACGTCGGTAATAGATTCTGAGCAACATAGCTTCAAGCAGAATCTCGAATTGTGTCATTGCCAACAGAATAATTTCATATCCTCTTTAGTAATATCAATTGTCAAATTGATTGCTAACCACCTTTTGGTGCGGTGGAGGAGTTGTGGGGGCACGACTTCACAACTCCACCCATCAGGGTTCAAATCCTGCCGCTCACATTTATACAGTATGGGTCTCCCGTACAGTCTTTCTATTAGAAATAAATGTTGAATTGGTTCCAAAAATGATTTTGCAACCCGTTCTAGGAATGCAACACCTAATCATCAATTTATTGTGTTATAGTTAAGCACATATACACTGTCCATGGTTCACCGTCCATGGTTCTGTTACCTTTCTAGTAAGTAGCTCTGATGCTAGCTCTTAATGTGGTCGTTGCCGGAGCCTGGATTTTAAAGATGGCTGTTCAACTATTTGTAGTTACGGGTCTCTTACAAGCTATTTGAAGGTTCCGATAAGAAATTACTACATATTATCCTTTAAAAAACTGCCGTGTATGGAGTACTAAGGATGTATGCTCAGCTGTGCAGTGAACATCATGTGCACCCTTTGTTTCCCAATTTCTGCAATTATTTTTTGAAGAAATTGTTGGCAATAGCTATATCATTGCCACCTTGGATGTTCATTTTTTGACAAACTTGTCAGTTGATACTTGGAATTACTTTGACAGGCCAGAAATGGTGGTAGGGTGGTATCACTCTCATCCTGGTTTTGGTTGCTGGCTATCGGGTGTTGATATCAATACTCAACAGGTGCACACATACACATACTTCGCCAATCTTGTATAAGTTTGTGAAAAGAGTTTGTTGTCTTGAGGCAAACAGACATGTAATAAAGCTTATATGTGTTATAATGTTGAATACTGAACCTGCAGAGTTTCGAAGCTTTGAACCCCAGGGCAGTTGCCGTCGTGATTGACCCCATCCAGAGTGTCAAGGGGAAGGTGGTCATCGATGCATTTCGTCTCATTAACCCTCAGACCATGATGCTTGGGCAGGAGCCACGTCAGACAACATCCAATGTTGGGCACCTGAATAAGCCGTCTATTCAGGTAAAATGCTGATTCTATTAGTATGATAGCTTAGAAATTTCTGTATTGTTCATTCCTAAATGCTTATACTGTCTGTTTACTCCCAGGCTCTTATTCATGGGCTCAATAGACACTACTACTCTATTGCAATAAATTACCGCAAAAATGAGCTGGAGGAGAAGATGCTGCTCAACCTTCACAAAAAGAAATGGACTGATGGATTAATT
This sequence comes from Triticum dicoccoides, assembly GCF_002162155.2. Lineage (NCBI taxonomy): Eukaryota > Viridiplantae > Streptophyta > Magnoliopsida > Poales > Poaceae > Triticum > Triticum dicoccoides. The sequence continues at coordinate 257,561,181 of NC_041385.1, forward strand.
CTGAAGAAATTTGACGCACATTCAGAAACCAATGAGCAGACTGTTCAGGTGTGTAGCATTCAACTTTCTACTTCCACTGGACAATCCTTTTTGTTAATATAATGCAGGGTGAAAGTCCATGCAGGTTCTTAGATTTTGGCCATGTTTTTACGTGCAGGAAATGCTGAGCCTAGCCATCAAGTACAACAAGGCAGTGCAAGAGGAGGATGAGTTGTCTCCTGAGAAATTAGCAATAGCTAATGTGGGACGGCAAGATGCTAAGAAGCATCTAGAAGAGCATGTCTCAAATCTGATGTCGTCCAACATAGTTCAGACCCTAGGTACCATGCTTGACACGGTTGTCTTTTAGTCTACCACTAGTGTTGTTCCAAAGTCTATCATTCATGTTATGTATCCAAAGCCTGCCACAACGCAGCAAGGCACATTCGGGTTCTAACAGTTTGCTCGACAGACTCAATTTTCTGTAGTACTATATTCTGCATGTTTAATTTCGCAGCAATTTTCATGGGTGTCCTTTAAAATTGCAAGTTCTGGTTCTGCCGAAGTGACATGATTGCTGAAGTCAGCTAAATCTTATGCTGATGGATATGTGGCTGCCCATGTGTTAATATGACTTGTGGTGGAGTAACACAGTGAGATGGCAGCCGCTTCTCTCGTGTTCCGGCGTAATATAATGTGCCGCTCCTAACCCTCTTTACCCTCTATTGTATGTTTAGTATAGGTTCATGCACTTCCTTAAATTCATATTACTTTAAGCTGCTTTAACATGGTTTCATGTGCATCTATGTGAATTAGTAAATTTTAAAAAATACTAAGAAAATTTAAAAAATTCTAAAATTTTGGTGTATCAAACTTGGTCGACAATTCTACTCTCATGTGAAGTTTGTGAAGTATAGACATCTGTGGTATTTTTAATGAAGAAAGTATAATTGGGATCTTACTATTGTTAATCAGTGTTTTCTTAATGTAGCTTTGGTTTTGTCTAATTTACCCTTAGCGGATGCATATTCAAAACAAATAGTAAATAAATTTTAACAGAATAGCAGTGCTTTGTTAGCAAAAATAAAATAAAATAAAATGTAAACATTCAGAACTTTTAAAAATGTATTTACTATTTATTTTAAATTTACTGGTCATCCAGAAACATATGCTTCTCTGAGCCAAAACAGCGATCTCGTTCTTGTATATTGTACACGAGGTATGCCTCTCGTTTGCGTTCCAGGGAGTATTCCACACGGGGTGCGCCTAGCGGCGTGGCGGCAACACTGTTTGCATGCACCGTTTGCATGCTGCTACGTTTCGTTTAGTCTACGTTTCGTCTGTGTTTTGTTTTGTCTGCGTTTTGTTTCGTCTCACAAATAATGCCACAAATTCGTATACCCTGTTGTTGATTCCTTGACATGCAGCACACTGTTTTTGATATGATGCTCGCGACGGAGCAGGTCTGTCGGGCGATGATGTCTGCGCGAGGAGGACGACGATGAGGCCTGCGGTGGCGAAGGTCTGTCGGGCGATGAGGCCAACGCGAGGAGGCCGACAATGAGGCCCGCGGCGGAGCAGGTCCGCAGGGTGATGAGGCCGCCGTGAGGAGGCCGATGATGAGACCCGCGGCGGTAAAGGTCCACCGGTGAATCGCCCGGTGCGAGGAGGCCGACGATGAGGCCCGTGACGGAGGCTCGTATTATTATTTGTAAATAAACAATTATTATTTATAAAAATAGTACACTGCATGTCAAGGAATCAACAACATGGTATACGAATTTGTGGCATTATTTGTCAGATGAAACGAAATGCAGACAAAACAAAACGCAGACGAAACAAAACATAGACTAAACGAAACAGCATGCAAACAGTGTTGCCGCCACGCCACTAGGCGACAAGCAGGACATGCAATCCCCCCGTTCCGTCTTGCGCGCTGCCTGTTACGCGGCTGCTGCCCGCTGGGTATGTGGCGGCAGCACCTGCCGCCTGCCGGCGTGGCGTCAGGTGCCACGCGTCGGCTGGCGCGCCTGCCGCCACGGCTGGGGTGGTCTTTTTTGTCAATTTCATCTGAAGGTAATCTTTTTTGTCATTTTCGCTGGGCAGGTAGTCTTTTTGAACAAAAAATCGACCGAACCATGGACTCGAGATATCTTCCTTCTTGAAACCGGCATGCCCACGGCAACACGTCCAGGCGCGCTAGCTTTGCCACCGACCGCGCGCGTGTACTCACGTAGCCATCCGCGAACCACAGCAATAGCACTATAGCCACCAGCGGGCCGTCCGTCGATCGACCTCGATGCCGTACACATTTTACATTTGCTGAACGACTGCCGCCACTCGTTAGCTCGCCACGTCTGGCCACCTCCGGTGTTGGGCGCGACCTGGGACAGGCCGCATCCGGACGGGCGATAGGCCTGGACATGTCGTGACCGGTCGACGATTGCTCGCCCCCCTGCGCCGACCGAGACGCGCCTTTTTTCATTTGGGACTTTTCATTTCTGTTCTTTGGACCGTCCTATAAATGTGATGTCAGACTTTTAAACATGCTAATAAATTTTTTTTTATACTTCCTCCGTAAACTAATATAAAAGCTTCTAGAATATTAAAGTAGTGATCTAAATGCCTAATATAAGAGCGTTTAGAATACTAAAATAGTGATCTAAATGCTTTTATATTAATTTATAGAGGGAATAGCAAATTACTGGTCGCGAGCCTGACAGTTCCTTTTAACATACATGACAAATCCAGACATTTTTAATTATTTTGCTCAAATTTGTTATGCTTGCTGAAGAGAATTGCCATGCTCGCAACACGTAATTTGCCTAAAAAACATTTAATTAGTTATGCTTATGGCTTCTCCAACGTCGACCCGCAAACCTCCCGCGTGCATCCGAGCCATACTGTCCAGACAGCGGAAGCCTTTTAACGCGGGCATGTATCGGTCCGCAACAGGGTCCGGACGTGATTTCTCTCGCAAATTGGAGACAAACGTGGGGGCTTTTCGGGAATCTGGACCGATCCCACACCCTCTTCTGACCACCCCGGCACACCAAAAACCTCTCTCCTCTCCCGCGCGTTTTCGGTCAGCGCCCGCATTCATGCCCGGCCAAAGCGGACGTGACCGCTCACTCGCTCCGACAGAGAGACCATCGCCCGCGCCGCTCCCGAGGCGATTGTGGCCGCGAGGAAGAGTAGTGCATGGTAGGTCGCTGTCGCTCGTGTCCTAGGAAGGCCATCGCTCCTCCCCTCCCGTCGACGCCAAGCTTGGTGGGCTCCATCATAGGCCGATTAGTCGCTTGGCGGCGATGTGGAGGCGGACAACTTTACTTCCCATGCCTCTCGAGGCGGAGGTTGCGGAGGCGGAGCTGGAGAGCGCTGAGGCAGAACTTGGGACAATGAAGCTTCAGTTCTCAGGGCTCATGACCGAACACAGGGAACAGTCGCCGGTGACCATTTAGAGCGTGCTCAAACTCTCTCCACTCCTCAACTCTGCTCCCAGAACCGGCGGAGCGGCACCAAACGCTCATTCCCCAGAGTTGCAAATCCGGAGTGGAGCATGCTGTTGTGCACTTCTGCGGAGCGGCAATTTGCAGGATGTCAAATCGGGAAATCATGGAGTTGGTAAGATTTACAAAAGAAATGACACCGCCAAGTGAAAACGGTTCGAGTGGGCACACCTGACTCGCTTGTTTCTATCGGTCCTAGTGAATCGGGAGCAGAGCTGCATGTCGAACAGATTTTTCTAGTGCTATTTTTTACAAGGAGCAACTTTTTGGGAGGAGGAGCTGGAGCTGAGGATTTGAAGGAGCTGGATCATTTTTGAACAGGCTCTTAGATTAGGTATTAATTGGACAAACTATGTGGCCCATCGATGTGCAACGGATTCTCTCTATTCCACCCTCGCAACATGATATGCCGGATTTCATTGCTTGAAATTATAAGAAAAATGGCGTGTTTTCGGTTCGGTCGGCTTATTCCGTGGAGTGGAAGCACTAGTATGACAACAAATTAAAATACTTTAATGGGATGGGCCGAATCAAAGCTAACCCTATTTGGGAGAAGATGAAGTTAGCTTGTCCGACAAAAGTTAAATTTTTTCTATGGCGTACACTATATGAAACACTCTCATGCCGGGTTACGCTCGCTACTAATAGACATATGAAGGTCACACCCAGTTGTTCCACCTGCTCTGTAGGATTAGAAGATACGAAGCATATGCATTCCGTCCCACTCTGATCTTCCTGTTTTGTTGTCTCTGTAACGTAGTCGCGTCTGTGTGGTCCGTTTTTTGGATCTGCTTTGTAAGAAGGTCTCCTCACCACTTACCACTTGTATTATTTGTCCGTATACTATGATTGGGTTGTTGCTTTATATATAAATCGGGTGAGAGCCTCTTTCGGACAAGACAGATTGACGATACGTTTACGTGTGATACGTGCAACAGGAGTAGAAGCGTGTACGTCCCGTCGGGCCGGGTCACGTCGTGCTACAAGCTGTTGTTTTCGATGGATCTAGCTTATCAATCGACACAATCCAACCTATGCTTGACCAGGGAATATCTGTACACCTCGTGACGTGACAGAGGATAATGCATCAACTCTTGGCCGTGGCGCGCTCTCGTGGCGAGAGGAGGCAGGGCAGCGAGCGAAGAGAGCCGATCGATCTTTTCGGGTTCGGAATGAGATACCCAGGAGCTGCCATGTCACAATTCGCCATGCGCCACGTGCCATGAACTATGGACCGTTCACCTGGAAGCGGTCGGCGGGCCGGCTGGCTTCTATTTGATGCCACGCATGTGTGCAGCAGTGGCGTGCAACCGTGCAGGCATGCATGTGTGCAACAGTGCAAGCCTCGTACTACAAGACACTGAACAGGTAACGTGTACGGATTACTGCATGACTTAATGCGATATCGATGGTGGAAAGTGCAGATTAATCCCCAAGGCGAGCAGTTACCCGCGAGCAGTTACGCAACAGAATTCCTACATTCACTCTGACCTGTCCGCGTGCACATACGGTATACCTTTTTTTTTCTGAAAAAAGGTTGCAGATAGAAGGGGGGAAAAAAAGCTGACCCGCCAAGCTTGCCAGCCACACACAGGGATCAGGTGCACCACGCAACAAGCTCAGCCTGACCGTGTCGGCCGGAACGATAACGTTTCAGGCGGCAGCACGTACGTACGACTCGATCGCACCGGCAAGAAGAGTCGTTGCATCTCAAGCTCTAGACTAGATTTGTCAGAACTCAGAAACAATGCTGGTGTACGTATGTCTTGTCAGAGAGCGGACAAGTAAAACCGAGCGAGTAAACAGAATCGCGATGGAGACTGGTCTCGAAGTAACTTATGTGTCACGGGCGAGTGACGCACGACGAGTAACATGAGATTTTTTTTGTTTTGAAGCTGAGTAACATGAGATTAGATTGCTTGCAAAGCTCTGCCGCGCGGGCGCGGGTTGCATCTCAGGGAGGCGCCACCTTGCGCTCGATTGGCGAATGTAGCCGCGCATTAACGGGGAAGGGAGAAGAAAAAACTTCGCAACCTTCTTCCGTCGGCCGGGCTTATCCAACCACCAGCAGGGCCCGGCGCAGTGGGGCCTAGCCGGCCGGCAAAGGTCATCTCGAGGCCAGGCACAAGCCTTCCTGGCCGAACGAAAGTGGGCGTTTGGATGGGTGTGGACGTGTACGGCCTCTGTTTAGGTGAGTAAGTCATCTTAGATTGTGCACCGTGACCAAGGAGGAGGGGAAAACGAATGACCTTAATGTTTATTTGCTAATTAATAACATTGCATGCAATGAATTAACTATAAGATTTGATGGGAAACGTTAAACCCTTTGCTCGGGCCGCATGTATATTTATAGAAGAGTTGCAGTGGCTTGCAATGTTTTAGAATATCGCTAGGACTTTCAGATTACAACGAGAGATAGACCTGGAGAAGAAGAACAGAAGAAGAGATAGAAACAGAACAAGTTTAAACATATCTGACTACCTCTATGTATCCTGTTCTAACATCCTCCCTCAATCCAAACCTATGAAAATTTCTCTAGGTTTAGATTGTATTTGAACTCGTTCAATCTCCTTGTAGTAAGCGGTTTAGTGAAGCCATCGGCGAGTTGATCTCCTGTGGGAATAAACTTGATATCAAGTAGCTTTCGTGCTACTCTTTCTCTCACGAAGTGGAAATCAACCTCTATGTGTTTTGTACGTGCATGGAACACAGGATTTGCAGAAAAATAGGTAGCCCCAATGTTGTCACACCATAACCTTGCAGCTTGTGGAGTTTTGATCCCTAATTCATATAGAAGGGTCTGAATCCACATGATTTCGGTTGTTGCATTCGCAAGAGCCTTGTATTCTGCTTCAGTGCTCGATCTTGATACAGTAGCCTGTTTCCTTGCACTCCATGACACAAGGTATGATCCCAGAAACACAGCAAATCCACCAGTAGACCTTCTATCATCAGGACATCCCGCCCAGTCAGCATATGAATATGCACTAACTAGCAAAGATGATGACTTAACAATCTTAATTCCAAGTCCCATGGTGAACTTTAGATACCTCAAAATTCTTTTTACTGTAGTCCAGTGAACTGTACTAGGTGCATGCAAGAACTGACATACTTTGTTGACAGAATATGAAATATCAGGTCTGGTCAACGTTAAGTATTGTAGAGCACCAACAACACTCCTATAGTTTGTTGCATCATTCGGTCCAAGTAACTCACCTCCTTCAATTGTAAGTTTCTCAGAAGTGGAGAGTGGTGTACTAACCGGTTTGCAATGTTCCAGTCCTACCCTTCTTAAAATATTTGTGGTGTATTTCTCTTGTGTAAGAAGTATTCCATCCTTGATCTGTTTTACCTCTATATCAAGAAAATAGTGAAGATTACCCAAATCCTTAAGTGCAAACTCCACATTAAGATCACGAAGCAGGCAGGTAGTGGCTTCTGAGCTGGAACTAGCAACAATTATATCATCAACATAGACAAGAACAAACATAGAGATGTTGCCTTTGTGATAAAAGAATAGTGAGGTATCTGCCTTGCTTGGAACAAAACCAAGTTGTTGTCACTGAGTACTTAACCTGGAGTACCAGGCTCTTGGATCCTGGTTTAAGCCATACAAAGCTTTGTCCAATTTACAAACAAAATGAGGTGTGCTCTTGTTTTCATACCCTGGTGGTTGCCGCATGAACACTTCTTCCTCAAGAACACCATGAAGAAACGCGTTCTGGACGTCTAGTTGGCGTAAGCTCCACCCTCTGGAAATAGCAATAGACAATACAAGTCGAATAGTAGCTGCCTTAACAACAGGGCTAAAGGTATCCTCATAGTCAATTCCAAACCTTTGTTTAAACCCTTTTGCAACCAATCTAGCTTTGTATCTATCTATGCTTCCATCAGACTTTCTTTTAATCTTATAGACCCATTTGCAGTCAATCAAATTCTTTCCCTTTTCTGGTGGTACAAGATGCCAAGTTTTATTTTTCATGAGCGCTTGATATTCATTATCCATAGCCCCTTTCCATTCTTTGTGAGCAAGTGCTTCGGCTAAATGAGTAGGTTCACCCGAGCTTGTGAGAAAAGCATATTTGCGAGAGTCATACCTTACTGTACCATCCTTGTATTCCTTAGGCTTGAACACTCCAGATTTTGACCTGGTATGGTGCTGATGAATTTCAGATGACCCACATGTGGCAGTTGTTGTAGTTTCAAGATTACTAGAGTTGGCCGCAGAAGATCCGGCCAAATCATCCTGGGCTGCAGCGCCACAGGGCTCCAGATCTGAGGAGGGCGCACGATCCGGCGGGATCTGCCTCGCGCCAGGCGCCCCAGCAGGGGATCTCCGCACATGGCTGTCGGCGGGTCTCGCTTCGGTCGGGCTGTCGGCCACACAGCGCGCCGGTTCCCGCGTGGCGCATGCGGGCAGGCTGCACCCCGCACCATCTGGGTCCACGCCTGCGTCTCGGTCGGCCACTGGCTCGGCTGGTGGGCTCGCCCTGCCACTTGGCATCACGGGAGACGTGGAAGGCGTCGCTGCACGCCCTGTACGCCGAACTGTAGGAGTATCCACCTGGGATCGAGCGCCTTCCCTGGAGCTGCAGTCCTGCGCCAAATCAGCCTCGGATCTAGCGCAGGTTTCGTCCTCTTCTGCACACATAAAATCATAGCTAGGTGCTGCATTGTTTTCATTAGTATCTGATTTTTTTTCGGAATAGACACATGATCATGTTCTATTAATTCTCCCCCGTGATCAGGACATGTCAAAGGATCCGAGAGAAGGGAGATTTCTGCTTGAAGAAGAGCTCCCGCATTTGGATGAAGTTTGGCAAAAGGGAAAATAGTTTCATCAAAAATAACATCCCTAGAGATGTAGATGCGTCCAGTTGAAACTTCTAGACACTTGTATCCCTTATGAAGATTGTTATAGCCAAGAAAGACGCATTGAGTAGGGCGAAACTCGAGTTTGTGGCGATTGTATGGACGAAGATTAGGATAACATGCACAACCAAAAACTTTGAGAGAATTATTATCTGGCTTTTGATGAAACAATCATTCTAAAGGAGTTGTGTTCCCAATAACTTTAGTAGGCAAACGATTGATGAGATAGGTGGCAGTAATGAATGCTTCATCCCAATACTTTAGAGGCATAGATGCATGAGCAAGAAGATAAAGGCCTACTTCAACAATATGACGGTGTTTGCGTTCAGCAGAACCATTCTGTTGGTGTGCATGTGGACACGAAACATGATGCTCAATGCCTATGCTTCTAAAGAAAGAGTTGAGTTTCTCATACTCTCCTCCCCAGTCACTCTGGAGTGTAATGACTTTCTTGTTAAATTGACGTTCAACAAGTTTTTGGAATTCTTGGAAGATAGAGAAGACTTCGGATTTGAACTTAAGCAAGTATATCCATGTAAACTTACTATAATCATCAATGAAGCTAACATAATATTTCTTTCTTCCAAACGAATCTTTGGCATGACCCCATACATCACTGAATATCAGTTCCAACGGAGCATGAGACACACTATTTGATCTAGGATAGGGGAGTTGGTGACTCTTGGCACATTGGCAAGCATCACAAACAGACTCTTTATTTTCACGACTAGACAATTTAAGATTGCCTTTATTCACTACTTGATCAACTATTTTAAATGAAGGATGACCTAATCTTCGATGCCACCTTTCTAAAGATGGCTTGACGACGGAGTAGACTTGGCGATACGCTTGCAGCTAAAAGCTCTTGATGTGATAGGGTATAGACCACCGACGCATCTACCGTGATGGAGGAGCTCCCTCGTTGCCCGATCCTTAATGAAAAAAATACTTGGGATGAGTTTCAAAAAAGATATTATTATCAGCGGACAAACGAGACATGGAAGCAAGATTTTTGTAGGCTTGAGGGACATGAAGAACATCTTTTAGAAGAAGATCACGTTTAATATTAGGGAAATTAATAGAAGATTGACCAATGTGACATATGTCCATACCTCCTCCAGTTGCGGCGGTGTTTATCTGATCATTGCCATAATATCTCTCCCGGTTTGCAAGCTTCTCCAATTCGCTAGTGACATGATCAGTAGCTCCAGAATCAGCATACCAGATGGTTTCGCCAGCTTCTTCTTGCTCCCTGATGGCTGCAGCTACACGGCGCTCTTCAGGCACGTAATCTTCGTCGTAGCAGTGCCAGCAATCTTTCACCTCATGCCCTGACTTTTTGCAAAGCTGGCAACGCGGCCTGGTGTTGGAGTAGGAGGCGTCGGAGGAGCGTGGGCCAGAGTTGTTGGTGCGCCCACGCCCGCTGTTGTTGCTGTTGCCGCGTCCGCGCCCCTGTTGGTGACCGCGGTGACCACGGCCTCGGCCTCCAGTGCCACGACCACGTGAGATAGAATTAACCGAAGACTGGCGGATGTTGTTACCTTGTAGCAGATTCGTACGGGCTTCAAAACTTAGCAACTGATTGTAGAGCTCTTGGACGGTCACCGGCTCGATGCGTGCAGCCAGGGCTGAGATCACCGGGTTATACTCGATGTCCAGCCCTTTGAGCACATAGGAGGTTAGCTCTCCTTCAGAGAGGGGATCACCGGTGCAGGCAATCTCATCGGCGAAGGCTTTGATCTTCACCAGATACTCAGGCACTCAGGCATGCCCATGCTCCCTTTGTGCAGATTGGCGAGGGCGATGCGGGTGTTGACGATATGTGCTTGCGTTTGGGCAGCAAAGGAGGCGTGGATGGCACTCCACACCTCGGCGGCGTCTGAAGAGTAGCGACCCGTGCAAGAATCTCACGTGACAGAGACCCCATAAGGTATCCTTGTACCTGTTGCTGTTGGGCGTACCAGATCGACCGGGCGTAGTTGAAGACTTGCTCCTCTTTCCTCTCTTTGGTGACGGTGATGGTAGGAGGGGGCGCCGGACTTGCGGCGTCAAGGAAGTGTTCCATCTGTGCTCCCTTTATTTGGGGTAGCACGATGGCCTTCCAGAGGAGGAAGTTCGTCCTCGTGAGCTTCTCAGATGGAGGAGACCCGAGAGAAGAGACGCTGCTGAAGGTGGAAGAAGATGCATAGGTGGATGGTGCAGATTGGGTGGACAAGGCGCTCATGGTGGATCCAATCAAGGCGGTATTGGCGGCGGCGATGGTGGAGGCAGCGGTGCTGGCATTGGTGCCTGACATGTTTTCTCTCGATGTCTCTCTCTGGATAGGTTTCAGGTTTCTCTCTCGATCAACTAGATCGATCTCTCAGGGAAAACTAGACGTACGAGAGGAAGGGCTCTGATGACCATATAAGATTTGATGGGAAGCGTTAAACCCTTTGCTCGGGACGCATGTATATTTATAGAAGAGTTACCGTGGCTTAAAATATTTTGGAATATCGCTGGGACTTCCAGATTACAACGAGAGATAGACTTGGAGAAGAAGAACAGAAGAAGAGATAGGAACAGAACAAGTTTAAACATATCTGACTACCTCTACGTATCCTGTTCTAATACTAACTACTGCATGTCGTGTTTGGTAGTCTCAAGTCATTAAAAGCATGCACACCCCTCGTCTCTTATTGGTTAATACTCCCTCCGTTTTTATTTAGTTTGTATACTAGCTTTTGTCAAAGTCAAGCTTTACAAACTTTGACCAAATTTATAAACAAAAATATTAAGATATACAATAACAAATCAACAACATTAGATTTATTATTGAATGTACTTTCACATCGTATAGATTTATTATAATAAATGTCTATATTATTTTATATAAACTTGGTCAAACTTTACAAAGTTTGACTTCAGTCAACTCTAATATGCAGTGTAAATAAAACCAAGGGAGTATGTGAAGAAACAAGAAACGAGATAGAAGTTAATGCACCGCACCTAAGTGTTTTGAGATTATTTGATTTTTGTAAGATGACTTACACACATAGACGGAGGGAGTAGTGATTTTTATCCACATTTACTAAACATTAGTTGCCTGAATTTTGTTTTCCAAGTAGTCGATTTCTCACACATATGGCCCCTGAGTGCTCGCGGGGTGATGCAAAACCTCACCGGAGAGGCACTCGTAGAAAAAGGACCTAATGTGAGACACATTAGTCCTAGTTTGATTTTGGCCCGGTACTAATGGTACCATTAGCGCCGGTTCGAACGGCTATGCATCAATGCCGGTTTGTTTTGCACCTTTAGTACCGGTTCGTGCCACAAAGCGATACTAAAGGGGTGGTGGCAGGCTAGCGTCAGGCCGGGGCCCCGCGGTCACCTTTAGTATCGGTTCGTGGCACAAACCGGTACTAAAGGGCAATTTTCAAACTCTACCCCCCCGCGTGTATCACTATTTTAGTTTTAGAAAATACAAAGAAAATGATAAAAAGTTCAAAAAATAAAATTCTTTGAGATGTAGTCATATTACTACATCTACTAGTTAGGAAAATTAAAAAACTTAAATTTGGACATGTTTTGCAAAAAGTGTAGGGAAAATGTAAAACGGCTATAACTTTTGCATAAGATGTCGGAAAAAACGTATAATATATCAAAAAAATTCAGCACGAAAATCCGCATCCGATTTTGACCGCCTAGGGCCTGTTTGCAATTTTTTAGAATCCTCAAATTCCAAAAGGAGAAAAAGATATGCTCAAATTTAAGTTTTTTTAAATTTTGGTTAAATCTGGTCAAACTATGGTCAAACTACTTATTCAAGAAGTATTAATGTTACTACATACTTATTCAAGAATATTAGTGTTACTAAATAATTATTTCATTTTTTTGAATTTTGGTCAAATCTGGTCAAACTGTGGTCAAACTTATTCAAGAAATATTAGTGTTACTAAATAATTACTGTTTTTTTAGAATAATAGTTTCAAACTCAAACGGTGAAATGTGTGACCTAATGCTCAAGCTAAACTGCTGATGGTTAATAGTATTTACAGCTTACATTTGTCAGGAAAACAACAAGTGCAGACTTGAAAAGTAGGGGGAATAGAACTCCGAAGTTAAGCGTGCTCAGGCCGGGGGAGTGAGAGGATGGGTGACCGGTCGGGAAGTTAGACGATTTGGAATGAGTGATCCACACTTGAGTAGTTAAGATGGGCGATTAGAGACTAAATCATCAAATAATTCAGAAAATTGAAAATAAAAAAAAACCAATTTTTTTTCCCAAAATTTTCATTTTTTTTTTCAAAAAATAATACCTTTAGTACCGGTTGGTAACACCAACCGGTACTAAAGGTCCCCCATACCACGGCGCGAGCTCACGCCATGTGGTGGGCCTTTAGTGGCCGTTCGTGCCGAACCGGTACTAAGGGGGAGGGGGGCTTTAGTCTCCACTCTTTAGTGCTGGTTGCAGAACCGGCACTAAAGGTCCTTATGAACCGGTATTAAAGCTCCGTTTTCTACTAGTGGGGAAACGACCTGGCTCAGCGAAACGTCGACCATGGAGCCGTGGAAGAGAAGCAGAAGGTCCGTGTGCAGCTTGTTGGCGTCGGAGTTGGTGGCCGGGTTTAGAGGCAACACTAGGGCAGTGGCGACACGATGAGTCAGAGGCTCGGCCAGGAAGGGGAGGCAAAACGATGACCGCAAGATGACTGGGTGGTTGGATTTCAATCCGACAGAGAAAATTAAAAGGACAGAGAAATTGATTGAGAGTAATTTATTTTCACACACCTGGCAATTAGTTGGCCTCATTTTTATCAGAGAGTTTTGTCATTTTGTTCAATTGTATCACTTCGTTTCTAAATATAAGCCTTTTTAGATATTTCAATATGAACTACATGCAGGTGTATGTAGATGTATTTTAGAGTGTAGATTAATTCATTTTGCTTTGCATGTAGTCCATATTAGAATCTCTATAAAGACTTTGATGCGACCGTCAGCAGAAAATTGATGGCGCGAATAATTTTTCCAAATCTTTCACACAGTACAAACTCAGCAACTCCAAGTCCAATATCCAGTCTACACCAAATAACAGAAGAAAGAAACGCAAGCTTACGATCAGATAGATGCAAACCGGCGAGAACTACACGTACGTCTTCAGGTAGAAGAAGCACATGGGCGATTCTACTAGAATTGACAATAAATTAGATGGCGCGCCGTTTAATCTCCTTGCCAAGAAACACAAGCCATTGAGCTTGCCACCGGAACCTGGCGGATTATCCTCTGTTTGTAATTGACTAAAGAAAGCTAACATGTCCTCGATACACGGCCGGTTGGCCCTATTAATAGTGCACGCCGGCACCAGTTACAACCGACCTGGACTCCTTCGGAATACTAGTTGGACTCGACCTGACCACAACCACGTACTACTACTGATCCAACTCTATCTCTCCTATCTTATTTTATCACTAATTAACTAATTTAAAAATACGGCAAACTGATCACAAAGACAAAACAGACTAGTACTACTCCCTTGCGTGCTCACGTAGATAATTTTGCATGCATGGAGTTCTAAGTCATGGCTCCACGTCGTCTGGTGCAACAAGCTGAACAGAAACATGTCCAATGAAAATATGCGATGTTGTCTTCCCGTTGTGTAGAAAGTTGTCTCTCAGTTCAACTCTTTGATTGCTGCAATGTACAACAGTAGTTTTTTTTCCTAGCGTCTAGCAGGAACTATATACTTCTCAGTCTTGCTCTGATTCACCTTACTAACAATACTTTTAGCGACGGCATTTGGGGTCACATCAGACTTATACTCCCTCAATGTCCCAAATTTGTAGTAACTAATATAAAATTGTACTAAGTTTGAGATACTTCCTCCGTCTCAGTTTACAAGTCCTACGCGTATACCTAGGTTGCCAATTTTATCACCCTTATATAAACTATATAACACAAAAATTATACCTTTTAAAAGTAGAACATCTGAAGTTTATATTCATGTATTTTTTGTAATATATGACTTGTGTTAGATTGGTCAAATTGACGACCTAGGAATACGCACACGCCCTATAAATTGAGAGAGAGGGAGTACTTATTTTGAGACGAAGGGAGTCTTTAAGGACGGAGGAAGTATAAATTAGTACTCCCTCCGTCCGAAACTATTTGTCATTAAAATGGATAAAAAGAGATGTATTTATAACTAAAATATGTCTAAATACATTCCTTTTATTTATTTTGATGACAAAGATTTTCGGACGGAGGAAGTATAACGAGGAATACTTCTATCAATAATCCAAAACACACCACACGGAACGTACGTCATAGCATGCGCGGAATGCTGCAACATGCATGAGAGGAAGGGGATTAGAAATGGTCGTATCGATCGTGAACGTTGACATGTCCGGATAAGATCTCACCGTACAGTGGAGCAGCTTGTCGGCTCGTCGCCATCAGGACGGCAAGGCCGGGCGCCGGCTGGTCGCCTCGTGCACCAACCGCCGTCAGCTCCTGAGGCCCTCAAGGGCTGGTTAACAAAAGGGGCCACGACCTTGGCTCGAGTCTTATCCGTTTCCTCACGCCTGATCGTGCTTATCTGGACGCCAAATCGACTGCGTGCTCGGTCCTAATCATTGCCACACAGTAACCGATCGCTTAACTAGTCCAACTGGTAGCGGTCTGGAACTTGGGATTCTGGATAGGCGCCAGCGAAAAATCTCTGCCCGTCCCAGTAACTTGCATCTGACGTGGCGGCTTGCATGACGCGTCATCGCAGCAGAAACATCCCACTTGGAACCTGCTCTTGCTAGGCGCCAGGGAAAATGGCTCTCCTCTAGACACTTGAATATTGTCTCCGACGTGGCGCCTTGTATGAAGCGTCATCACGGTTACTCGCCATTTTGACTACGTGTAAACCAGCACTGTGCGTGATAACAACATTTGAGTTGTCCGAACAGAGTTGAGTTGTGTTCCCGCGCCGCGCCTATAAGAAAGACTACTCAAACCTTTTTGGACATCAAGAAGCGGCAAGCAACAGAACCGACCGAGAACGCGAAAGTGCATTTGCATCGAGCGATCGGTCGGCGCATGGATCCGCCGTGCAGCCAGCAGTGGGAGAGCTCGATGGAGGACGTGTCGACGCCGCTGCTGCCTCTGCATGCCGACGGCAGGACGGACGGGTGCGCGTGCTCGGCCCTCGGGTCGCTGCTCGCCAACAAGTACCTCGTGATCGCGGCGGGGCCGCTGGCGTCGGCCCTGATCTGCGCATTCGTGGACTTGGGCCAAGGCCGCGCCGCGGCGCGCAACATGCTGGGCGTGCTGGCGTGGGTGTTCATCTGGTGGCTCACCGACGCCGTGCCGCTGGGCGTGGCGTCCATGGCGCCGCTGTTCCTCTTCCCGGCGTTCGGCATCTCCTCCTCGGACGCCGTCGCCAAGGCCTACATGGACGACGTCATCTCCCTCGTCCTCGGCAGCTTCATCCTCGCGCTCGCCATCGAGCACTACAACATCCACCGCCGGCTCGCTCTCAACGTACGCACCCTCGATCGTCGATCGAACGATTACTTACAACTAGGCACCCACGCACGCGCCCACACGTTGAAGAAAAACTAACTAACGCGCATGCAGATCACGTCGCTCTTCTGCGGGGACCCGGTGAGGCCTCCGCTGCTGCTGCTGGGCATCTGCGGCACCACCATGTTCATCAGCATGTGGATCCACAACACGCCCTGCACCGTCATGATGATGCCGGTGGCGACGGGGATCCTGCAGCGGTTCCCGCGCGGCCAGGCGGCGTCCTCGTCCGCCCACGCGCACGAGGTCCGGCGGTTCTCCAAGGCGGTGGTGCTCGGCGTCATGTACGCGTCCACCATCGGCGGGATGTCGACGCTGACGGGCACGGGCGCCAACATCATTCTGGTGGGTATGTGGTCGACCTACTTTCCCGAGCAGCGGCCCATCACCTTTAGCTCCTGGATGTCCTTCGGCTTCCCCGTCGCGCTTGTCCTGTTCGCCGCGCTCTGGGTCACGCTCTGCCTCATGTACTGCTCCAGCAACACGGGAAGAGCGCTGTCGGCTTACCTCGACAGGACCCATCTCAGGAGGGAGCTAAGCTTGCTTGGTACGTGCTCTTTCTTTCTTTTCTAGCTTGGACAAACCATGTTGCTCCGTGTGAGGACCATACGTTCTTGTCAGTGGTCAACTCTTTGGCTTTCTGGTCAGTGTTAAACTGATTATTAACCTGTTATCTGATGTCTGTTCTGGTTTCTTATCCGCAGGTCCAATGGCTTTTGCAGAGAAGATGGTTCTAGCCGTTTTTGGGGTATGCTTCTACGTTCTCGGCCAGTACAAGTTGTAGCCATTCTGTTTGGCTTATTGAGCAAAACTAAATGAAGTGAGAATGAATTCTTGCAGGGCCTAATTGTGCTGTGGATGACGAGGAGCCTGACGAACGACATACCTGGGTGGGGAGTCCTCTTCCACGGCAAAGTCGGGGATGGAACAGTCACCGTAAGAGCACCGATGCATGATACCGCACGCAGCTTTTGAACAGACAAATCTGCCGCACGAGCTCACTGGATATGTCGTATCGACTTACTAATGCAGATCATGATGACGACTCTGCTCTTCATAATCCCCAACGGCAAGGGCGGCGGCGAGAAGCTCATGGACTGGGGCAAGTGCCGGAAGCTGCAGTGGAACATCATCCTCCTCCTCGGCGCGGGCTTCGCCATCGCCGAAGGCTTCAAGGCGAGCGGCCTGACGGACATACTCTCGGAGGGGCTGGGATTCCTGAGGGGCGCACCGCCGCTGGTGATCGCGCCCGTGGCGTGTGTCTTCAGCGCCGCCATCACGGAGTTCACGTCCGACGACGCGGCCACCACCCTGGTCCTGCCGCTGCTGGCGGAGCTGGGAAAGACCATCGGCGTGCACCCGCTGCTGCTCATGGTCCCCGGCACGGTCGGCGCGCAGCTGTCGTACCTGCTGCCCACCGCCTCGCCGCCCAACGTCGTCGGGTTTGGCACCGGCTACATCACCATCAAGGACATGGTGCTCACCGGAATACCCATCAAAGTGGTGGGCGTTGCAACTCTCGCCGTCCTACTGCCAACTCTAGGTATCCAAGTTAACTTGCAGTCCTAGCACTGACATTAACACTGACCATGACAAAGGAAAAAACTGCTGCCTACTGCCGCTGCTCCTGTACTTACTACTTGCTCCCCCTTTTCTCTTTGTCTTGTGCAGGTTCTGTGGTTTTTGGCATGGATCAGAAGTTGTAGGGACTCAGATTAAAATTCAAGTGCTCTGAACATTTCAAATTGTAGAATTGGTTATCCTCTTTGCCTGGAAAGAACAGGAGCTCGGCCTATTGCTATGAGAGGGGAAAGGAGTTCTCCTGTACATTTTAGACAACAGATTATGCAGTAGGAGTACTCCCTCTGTCTCAAAATTAGTACAAAGTTGAGACATTTATTTTATTTTGGGACGGAAGGAGTATAGTATACACTATGTATAGCAAACACCATTGCCTCATGTGTTTTTTGAATGGTGTCTCCTGTGCACTGGAACTCTGTACATTTCCTCATGTGGTTGTACACAGTTCCAATCCCACCCACGTTTCAACATTTTGTATGGATCACCTTGGAGAGGGTCGGGAATGTGTAGCGAATTATATTTCTTAGATGTCTTTGGATGGGTGGTGGTTGTGTGGAGACGAAGATTCTTCTTCCTCGTCGGTATGATTTTCTGCTGTTGTTCTTCCTTCTTCTTGTGCTGCTGCCGGAGGGATGTCCTGCTTTGCTTGGGTGGTTAGTCCGGCAGCGGCGCAGGAGCGGGTCCTAGTTCTCTTCCACCTGGAAGGGGTACATATAGTGGTATTGAAAACCATAGACGGCGAGGACTGGTGCAGGCATGTTTGATGCACATGTGTGCCCTTGTTTTTCCGGCGCCGAAGAGAATAAATGGGGAAGCAGCATGGCAGTGATTATGCCGTGATTGAATATGAGGACTTGCTTGTGTCTGAATGCAGATTATTGTATTGCAGGGGTCTCCTCGCAAGGTTCAGGGATGATGACGCAGAGCTTCAGAAGTCTTCGCGTTTTATTGGTTGTTTTAGGGTGCTCTCTGTTATTCTGGGTTTTTATGCGTGTGTTAGGTGTGCTTGGTCGGGTTAAGAACTTTGTATTATGTCGTGATTTGAATACAAGCATACTTTCTCAAAAAAGATGTCAGACAAATTGCACTAAGAGCAATGTTATACCTACGTAACGATTCCTACGTGAACAACGCCCACGAGACACTAGTTGACAACTTGACATTATCTAGCCCTGGCGCTCTCCCCATATCCTCGCAGTAGGCCGCTCCGGCCGCGGTGACCAACGCCTTCTCCACCGCCGTGGTCTACTCCTCGGACACGACGGCCACCATATCACTGCTGGCCATCCCGGTTGCATTTACCAATCTCCCAAATCATGTCTCTTTCTGATGTGAAGTTCGAACAAGGCTTGGCTTTCGAGGACTTGATCTTGAAGAAGTTTGGCTTTCTTGTAGACTTCATCGAAGGAAGGAATCTAAAGGAATTCTTTCTAGTGGCGGATTTTTCAAGATCAAAGATCATGCTCAACATTGACTCAGTAGGGCTCATTCTACAATCGTGCTTTGGTGGACACGCCTCGAGGTTCAAGGTTTCTTGTTGTCAAAATTGGTCTTTCAAGTTCTAAGTTGCATCAAAGGATGTAGGTATGGCCATTTTGAAGGGAGGTAACATCCAAATCAGAACTTCAATCTCTCCTTTTTTCTCTTTGGGGTTCTGGAGGTCCTGATTACCTTAAGGAATTTGAGGCTTTCTGCCGTGAAGAAGATGCAGAATGGACTAACTTTTACCATAAGGGTCATCCAAAATCCTATGCTCGTGCTGTTCAAACACCAAGATTCTTTGACCAACCTCCATCTCCTGCAGTTCTCCAGTCCGTCTTTCAGAGACTTGCATTCTCAATTACTCAGCAAGGAGCAGTTTCTAGTCAACACGTTAATGGCCGGTGTCGGTGTCAAAACTGGTAGACCTCGGGGTAGGGGCCCCCAAGTTGTGGATCTCAGATCGGTGGTAACAAGAACAAGGGAGACGACGTTTACCCAGGTTCGGCCCGCTTGATGGAGGTAAAACCCTACGTCCTGCCGTCATTTATATTGATGATGATGTATTGAGTACAAGCTTAATCTACCTCTCGTAAGTTGTGTTCTAACCCTAGGGCTAGGTGAATGTAATCGCGATTCGGTTCCTTCTGCGGGCTAAACCCTCCGGCTTATATACATCCCAAGTAGGGGGTCTAGGGTTACATAGTCGGTATCCAGGGGCACATATGGAGGCGGCAGGAGATGTCTTGGAGTGTACGTCAAGTCTTTGGTAGGCATAGTCTTGATCACATTCCATAATAGCTTCCAGCATTACAAAACAAGACACATCCGTGACATTTTGGGCCGAACGGATTTTTTTCCTGTCATGCTTATGACACTTCTATGACAATAATTGTGAAAAAACCCAGTATCATCATAGATGTGGTGGGCTCCTATTTCTATGACAAAAAACATGACAAAAAATGGGCTTTTCATCCTGGGCGGGCTGGAGACGCAGCTGCATGACATTCTTTGGGCCGTCCATGACGGAAAAAAACCATGGTAGAAGCGAGGGCGAGGAAAATATCGGGGAGTTGCCGGTTACGATGGGTGGTCGGGGCCGAGCGATGCACGGAGGGATTGCGCATTTCTCTCGTACACGTACGCGCGTGGGTGTGAGGCATTGGGCTCTAACTAAACCCGAGCGAGGCGTTCGCCCACTGAACCCGAGCAATTGCACTGGCTGCGCGTTACTGAACCCGGGCGATCGATCGATCCCTGGCTGTTAACTGAACTCGATCGAGAGATTCCTTCGCTACTGTTGCTAACTGAAGCCGATCGAACCTGCTGCCTCTTGATGAACAATGAGCACTGTTAGGGGTTGGATGAACAGTTCCCGGTGGGGGTTGGATGAACAGGACCCCATGGTAGTAGAGGCCGTTGTCGCTGGATGAACAGGACCCCGATCGAGCCGGTTGGGGGTGGATGAACAGGACCCCGTGGAGGGTTGGTTGAACAGTAGTCGGTGGAGGGCTGGATGAACATTAGCCCGTGGAGGGCTGGTTGAACAGTAGCCGGTGGAGGCTGGATGAACAGGAGCCTGTGGATGAACAGGAGCTGGTGGAGGCAGGAGGGAGACGTTGTGGATGAACAGTCGCAGGTGAAGGCTGGAGGAGGTCGATGGTGGATGAACAGTAGCCCATGGAGGCTGGAACAAGGCAGCAGACGGTGGATGAACAGTAGCCCGTGGAGTCCCGTTTTGCGGTACGCCACACCCCTCCCGATGAACAAGACCCCCATTTCGACCGTAGGAGGTCGAAGAGAAGTCCGTTTCCTCTGCTTTGCAGTACGCCACACCCCTCCCGATCAACAGGACCCCGTTTTGACCGTAGGAGGTCGAAGAGAAGTCCGTTTCCTCCGTTTTGCGGTACGCTAGACCCCTCCCGGTGAATAGGATCCCATTTCGACCGTAGGCGGTCGAACAGAAGGCCGTTTCCTCCGTTCTGCGGTACGCCAGGCCTCGTTTTGGATGTTCTGCCCAAATCGGTTGGCTCCCAATGAACACGACACATTTCGTTGCCTCCCGATGAACACGATGCAGTTTCTCCGTTCCGACCCAGTCGGTTGGCTGCCGATGAATAGGACATCGTCGCTGCTCTCCGCTGTCTCTCCATGTACACAAGCTCTGGCCTTACGTATGCGCGAGTAGACGTTTGAGACCCTGCCCGTATGTACGTACGTAGCCGTATTTACTTTGTTGCACCCTGGATGTACGTACGTGTACACGATATAGACGGGACATCATGACATGCTACGTTTGCGCCTCTACTATGGCATGTGCCCTTCCTTACTCGGCCACAGTTCATAGCTGCAGCCTGCAGATAGACCGATCGACCAGTATGTACGTACACGTTCGCGACTAGACAGACAACCCTACGTACGATTCGACCGAGTGGGTCCCAGCTGTCAGGGAGGTAAGGAGGCACTTCCTTGTGTGCGAATATATAGCTGGTGGGTCCCAATTGTCAGGGGGAGAATCATATTTTTTGCCCGTAATATGGATGCACTTCCTTGCATGCGAAGATGTAGCTGGTGGGTCCCAGCTGTTAGTGACAGGACTAAGGAGGCCCTTCCTTGCGTGCGAAGATATACGTGGTGGGTCCCAGCTTTCAGGGGATGAATAATTTTAAATTCACGTAATAAGGAGGCGGTTGCATGTGTGCGTCCATGAACCTAGTGCGTACCCACTGTTAGCCTCTCCACGTACAGTCCTCTTTTGATGACTCTCGTTTGTTGACCACGTTGGCCATGCCGCGCCGAGCGCATCCAAGGTGGTGGACGGCTGCGAGGCCTCAGACAGCAACAAGCCGGAAATGGGAAGACACGGGAGTGGAGTCGCAGACAGGGAGGTGTACGAGGGTTAACTGGTTCTGGTGCGGCGTGGTTCGGCAGTCGATGGAGAAGAACATGAGGTGTGGAGGGATGGCCTTGCCGGCGGTGCGGTAGCGCTTCACAACGAAGTGTTCTAAGCAGAGCTGCTAGCAGCAGGAAGCGGGAGCAGGTGGTCCCGGTGGCGCTCAAGGAAGAAGACGGGAGATTGAAGATGGATGCCGGCCGTTGGATGTAAATCCAACGGCTATCTATGTCAAAATCATTTGTTGACTAAGTTGACAACGACTAGCGTTGGCTTTGACCTATTGGCCCACATTTCAGCCTCCAAAAAATGTGGCACATATTCAACCCATTTTTTCAGAATTTACAGTCCATTTGATCTTTTTTTGAGAATTACAGTCCATTTACTAGGTTGGGTGAACAAATAATGTAGCGTCATGCGACCCATTTTTTCTAAAACTACAACCCATTTCACTTTTTCTAAATACACGAATTTGCTGGGCTGGCTGCACAAATAATGTAGCATCCATGTGGCTCATTTATTTTTTCCTAAAAAATTACAGCCCATTTGCACTTTATCAAAATACGCGATTTTGCTGGGCTGGTTCTAATTATAATGTTGGATTGGGCGCATCAATGTTATCAAAAAATAAACAGGGGATGGGCATTTTGTTATAAATATATTTAAATAATAAGTGCTTTATTATTACATTGATCCTTACATCTTGCCAAGCTTTTGTACACAATAACCAGGATTTTCGTTGCCTTTATGTAAAAAATCCAGGAATTTATTTTTAAAAATTATTTTTATAAGTTAATAAGACGTGGAATATTATTGTCTTATATATGTAAGTATCTGTTAAATATTTGATGATAATAACAATAATATATAATAACATATGAAATAATATAAATATATATAATATAGTTAGAAGGAAAACATAAGTTGGACCTGGCGTTCCTTTTCTTATATAGAAAAATAGAACAGACCTCCGCGTTTTCTTCAAAAAACACATAAGTTGGGTTGCGGATGTTTCAGGAAAAATAAAACCTAGGATGAGAGGTCCATAGGTCGGTCGATACATGATGGCCCTCAATAAAATATAAACCGGCATGTCGTGGGTTGTGCATGTTAAAAAACAAAGCCTAGATGGGGTAGCCCACAACCTAGCTGATACTTGCTGGCCCACTGATAATAAATGACACCTGTCAGCTCCCCGACTTCGTTGTAAATTTATCTTCTTTAATAACTACGTTGAAGCACCTAAAAAATGTAACTATGTTGACAAACCCGTGGGCCCCAATGTTAGTATAGCATTAGGAGGAAGTATTTTTTTAATGAGACACTTGCTTGCGTAGGGCCATAGACCTAGTGGGTCCGGATTGTCTGCCTCTCCACATACAGTCCTCTCCATATTCCTCTCGTTTGTTCAACATGTTCACAACGGCAGACAGCGGCGCCGCGGCGAGCACACAAAAGCGGAGGACGAGAACGAACCACCGGAGCCGGGGAAGGCATACGGTAGTAATGGTAGATGTTGTGCCTTATTTTTACCGAAACTATTGAAATAGCCCAGTGGCTAAGTGACACTACCCGACCGTTGTTCCGCCCAGGTTCGATTCCACCTGATGCAGTGAAAATATCTCCAAATTTTTTGCCTCTGCCATTATTAACATGTGGGTCCCCATTGTCATCTATGCACACCATGTCCAACACCAAAACTCCGTCCCTCGTTTTCTCTGTTATTCGCACACTCGACATTGTGTGGGCATTTTGAAAATACCATATCTTTTTGACTGTGCATCATATGAAGATGTGCTATGCATGAATGTTGATCAGCATGATGTTAACTGGCTAGTAGTTCCATTTTCGACCATGAATAAAACCTCCAACATGATGTTATCCCTTTTGAAAAGTGTGTGTTAATATAAATGCTCTGCCTCTGAAACTTGTAGTTTCTTATCTGAAACTTGCAGTTTCTTATCTGAAACTTGCAGTTTCTTCTATAAGAATCATATTGTTTGCACTTTTACATGAAACTACATTTTTTAAGTGCTAAAAATAGATCTCTAGAATTCATAAAATTCCTCATATGCTCAATACTGCAAATCTGAAATTCAAAAGACATTCATATCTAAAAGTACTCTCAAAATACGGAACACAAAACACAATTCACAACCTGCAATACTGACAACCCTAAGCTCCTCCTAACAATTCACAACCTGCCCGACTATTGGGTTGGGGGCAGTCCCCTCCTATTCCTCGACGGCAGACAGCCGCCCCGTGAGACGATGTGAACGGCGAGGGAGAGGATGGCGGGGAAGCGTCACCGGGCCAACTTCTTTTCTCCTGTTGCAGTTGGGTTCGGTAAACGAAGACTCCACCGACTTCGCACTAACCTAATCTTCCATCTGCTCATGCTTACAATCAGTGTGATGGCCAATAAAATTCATGCTTACAATCAGTCTCTGAGTACTACGCCAATCACCCTAAAATAGCTCTGGACCAAAAACAAAGTTGTGACACTGTGTGCAAATAAAGAAAAATAGATTGATGCTTCTTTCTGAAAAGAGTACTCCCTAGAAAAGTGCCAATATAAGCTACTAGTATTTGGTTAGAGGATTTGCTGCCGAGAAAGATCCGTCCACAGAGAGCGCCACACATCCCACTGGTGGTGGTGGATGCCAATGCTTAGATGGAGCATGGTTGGTGTTGGTAATTTTTACTTGGCACACCTTGCACTCTGCATATATGCCGGTTCCATCCGTACATTTGTGCAGTTCCACCAAAATGCAGCTGAATAACCCTATTTGCACAGATAATGAAAAAGCATGATTACATTATAGTGTCACTAGTTGATGAAATATACACTAATAAATAGAAGAAAATATTGCGATAGTATCATAGTATGCCATGCTGCGAGGGCGAGATGGGCCCTGCACGTATCATATGGTAGGCCTCATACTGGAAATCGACCCAATTCTCCCCGATACACCTTCTACCGGTGATGAACATCAGTGTATAGCGGTAGTACAAGGAGGGGCCTTGAGACATTCCAATCTATACTTTTGTGCAGATCAACTAAAATTAAGCACCCCAGACTACAGAAACACTTAAACATTAACAATGGGACTAGTTGATGAAACATATAATAACAAAAGAAAAGCACTTTCTTTATCTACATTGTAAATGAAATGATAGAGAGGACACTCTCTCTATTTTAATTGTATTATTACTTCATTTTATCAGTGGCACTAGGGTCGAGCAGGTGGCAAGCGAGGTGCACCGTGCGTCGCAAGGATGGAGGCCAGAGGGGGCTTAGACTGGGATGCTGAAGCTGGCTCTTTTAGTCCCTATCTTCCCCCCTGATGTTTCTGTGGTAGCATTTGGGTTGTGATCCAAACTTGGTAGAGCTGGTGCTGCGTCCCCCTACCTGCCTAGCTTATGTGGCGAACTTGTCCCCTGCTAGTACTCAGTCTATTCTAGTAGTAGTTGCATAACCACCCGTTTACATTGAGATGTTGTAGGATAATGGTTCTCTATGGTTGGGTTTCGTTAATGAAATCGGAGGAAACCCCCCTCTTTCTATATATATAAAAAATTAGTGGCACTAGCGGTGCCAAAACATTGCCTCAAATTAATAGTGCCACTAGATTAAGGTGCAAAATAATAACATTACTACTTTATCATGGCAGTGCCAAAACAGTAGCACAAGAGCAGACTCAACATGCGGGATCTTTGGCAAATGGTCGAACGAAAAAGGAACATACCTCGTGATGGGAACCATATCTGCACTCGACGCCATCTTAGAAGGGATGACACTAGTCACCAACATGGATGATTCAATTCATGGGACATTTTTGTGCAGTTCACCTAAAATGAAGCAATGTCCCATGAGCTAGCAACTTCTTCTTCATTGGTTGCAATAAAATTGAGCAACATCAAGGTTGGTTGTGAAGCTCACGGAATGTTCAACTATAATTTGGATATCGTTTGTGCAGTTCAACTAAGATCAAGCGTGAAATGTATATCTCTGTTTCACAAAAAGGTGGAAAGGAGGGTGACTAACAGGTGATGAAACATACATCAAATGAAAAGAAGCATGTTCCTTATCTAAATGGCGATCCTACAAGGACAGTAGCAATTTCTAAAGCAGCAACATTGCTAGATATTGGTGTGGGCATTAGGATTAACTATGACAACCGTCAAATACGACATTACTTGGTTTAACGTGTCCTTACTTTAACACTGCGACTGCTACATTTTACCAGTGGAATTACATAAGAGGGGCTCCGGGCAACAAACATCAGAATATGATATCTGGGTTGGTCCCATTTTTGTTCGGTATAGCCACCTTATACTGTGTCAAGCTAGCAAATCTAGTGCTGGACATACTCTGCTGACTTGTCCCCCAGTCCCCACTTTCTTTCTTTTTTCAACCAATAGATCGGTTTATATGGAGTTTGTACCGCGCTTCCCTTTATTTCCCTATTAGACCAAGAGACCACTTGGATACCCAGTCTCTGCTACTTTTCGCCCCCATTATTTCCTCTTTCGACCAAGTCCTAGATTCAGGTAACAAATCTTCCCCCACCCTGTGATGCCCCCGATTTGACCGTACACTAATCATGCACGCAAACGTGTACGATCAAGATCAGGGACTCACGGGAAGATATCACAACACAACTCTAAAAGTAAAATAAGTCATACAAGCATCATATTACAAGCCAGGGGCCTCGAGGGCTCGAATACAAGTGCTCGAACATAAACGAGTCAACGAAAGCAACAATATCTGAGTGTAGTCATAAAGTTAAACAAGGTGCCATAAGATGGCCAGCACAAACTGGGATACAGATCGAAAGAGGCGCATGCCTCCTGCCTGGGATCCTCCTAAACTACTCCTGGTCATCGGCGGCCATAACGTAGTAGGAGGTGAAGGAAATATGCCCTAGAGGCAATAATAAAGTTGTTATTTATATTTCCTTATATCATGATAAATGTTTATTATTCATGCTAGAAATGTATTAACCGGAAACCTAGTACATGTGTGAATACATAGACAAAACATATTGTCCCTAGTATGCCTCTACTAGACTAGCTCGTTAATCAAAGATGGTTATGTTTCCTAACCATAGACATGTGTTGTCATTTGATGAACGAGATCACATCATTAGGAGAATGATGTGATGGACATGACCCATCTGTTAGCTTAGCATTATGATCGTTACAGTTTCATTGCTACTATTTTCTTCATGACTTATACATGTTCCTCAAACTATGAGATTATGCAACTCACGAATATCGGAGGAACACCTTGTGTGCTATCAAATGTCACAACGTAAAAGGGTGATTATAAAGATGCTCTACAGGTGTCTCTGAAGGTGTTTGTTGGGTTGACATAGATCAAGATTAGGATTTGTCACTCCGTGTTTCGGAGAGGTATCTCTGGGCCCTCTCGGTAATGCTCATCACTATAAACCTTGCAATCGATGTGACTAATGAGTTAGTTGTGAGATGAAGTATTACAGAACGAGTAAAGAGACTTGCCGGTAACGAGATTGAACTAGGTATGACGATACCGGCGATCGAATCTCGGGCAAGTAACATACCGATGACAAAGGGAACAACGTATGTTGTTGGTTTGATCGATAAAGATCTTCGCAGAATATGTAGGAGCCAATATGAGCATCCAGGTTCCGCTATTGGTTATTGGTTGGAGATGTGTCTCGATCATGTCTAGTTCTCAAACCCGTAGGGTCCGCACGCTTAACGTTCGATGACGATTTGTATTATGAGTTATGTGTTTTGATGACAGAAGTTTGTTCGGTGTCCCGGATGAGCTCGCGGATGTGATGAGGAGTCCCGAAATGGTCGAGATGTAAAGATCAATATATTGGAAGGCTATATTCAAACATCGGAAAGGTTCCGAGTGATTCAGGTATTTTTTGGAGTACCGGGGAGTTATGGGAATTCACCGGGAGAAGTAATGGGCCTTATTAGGCCATACGGGAAATAGAGGAGGTAGTCCAAGGGGAGGTGGCGCCCTCCCAATGGTTCCAAATTGGACTAGGGGAAGGGGGTGGCGCCCCCCTTGCCCTTTCCTACTCCCTCTCTCCTTCCTTCTCTCCTACTCCTAAAAGGGAAATGATTCTTACTAGGACTTGGAAGTCCTAGTAGGACTCCATACACTTGGCGCGCCCCTAGGGGGGCACCCTCTCTCCCTCCCTCCTTTGTATATGGGGGCAGGGGGCACCCCATAGACACACAAGTTTCTCTTAACCGTGTGCGGTGCCCCCCTCTAGAGTTACACACCTCGATCATACCATCGTAGAGCTTAGGAGAAGTCCTGCGCCAGTAGCATCATCATCACCTTCACCACGCCATCATGCTGATGAAACTCACCCTCGTTCTCAACTGGATCAAGAGCACGAGGGACGTCATCGAGCTGAACGTGTGCTGAACACAGAGGTGCTGTACGTTCGGTACTTGGATCGGTTGGATCATGAAGACGTTTGACTACATCAACCGCGTTATTGAAATGCTTCCGCTTTCGGTCTACGAGGGTACGTGGACACACTCTCCACTCTCGTTGCTATGCATCTCCTAGATAGATCTTGCGTGATCGTAGGATTTTTCGAAATTATCTCGTTCCCCAACAGTGGCATCCGAGCCAGGTCTATGTGTAGATGTTTTATGCACGAGTAAAACACAAAGAGTTGTGAGCGATAATAGTCATACTGCTTACCACCGACGTCTTACTTTGATTCGGCGGTATTGTTGCATGAAGCGGTCTGGACCGACATTACATGACCGCGTTCATGAGACTGGTTCTACCGACGTGCTTTTGCACACAGGTGGCTGGCAGGTGTCTATTTCTCCAACTTTAGTTGAATCGAGTTTGACTATGGCCGGTCCTTGTTGAAGGTTAAAACAACACACTTGACGAAAAATCGTTGTGGTTTTGATGCGTAGGTAAGAATAGTTCTTGCTAGAAGCTTGAAGCAGCCACGTAAAACTTGCAACAACAAAGTAGAGGACGTCTAACTTGTTTTTGCAGGGCTTGGTGTGATGTGATATGGTCAAGGCATGATGTGATATAAATTGTTGTATGATACGATCATGTTTTGTAACAAAGTTATCGGTGACTGGCAGGAGCCATATGTTTGTCGCTTTATTATATGCAATGCAATCGCCATGTAATTGTTTTACTTTATCACTAAGCGGTAACGATAGTCGTAGTAACAATAGTTGGCGAGACGACAACGATGCTACGATAGAGATCAAGGTGTCGCACCGGTGACGATGGAGATCATGATGATGCTTCGGTGATGGAGATCATGAGCACAAGATGATGATGGCCATATCATGTCACATATTTTGATTGCATGTGATGTTTATCTTTTATGCATCTTATTTTTCTTAGTACGGCGGTAGCATTATAAGATGATCCCTTACTAAAATTTCAAGGTATAAGTGTTCTCCCTGAGTATGCACCATTGCAATAGTTCTTCGTGCCGAGACACCACGTGATGATCGGGTGTGATAAGCTCTACATTCACATACAACGGGTGCAAGCCAGTTTTGCACACGCAGAAAACTCGGGTTAAACTTGACGAGCCTAGCATATGCAGATATGGCCTCGGAACACTAGAGACCGAAAGGTCGAGCATGAATCATATAGTAGATATGATCAACATAGTGATGTTCCCCATTGAAAACTACTCCATCTCACGTGATGATCGGACATGGTTTAGTTGATTTGGATCACGTGATCATTTAGATGACTAGAGGGATGTCTATCTAAGTGGGAGTTCTTAAGTAATATTATTAATTGAACTTTAATTTATCATGAACTTAGTCCTGATAGTATTTTGCAAATTATGTTGTAGATCAATAGCTCGTGTTATAGCTTCCATATGTTTCTATATGTTCCTAGAGAAAACTAAGTTGAAAGATGATAGTAGCAATGATGCGGACTAGGTCCGTGATCTGAGGTGTCTCCTCATTGCTGCACAGAAGAATTATGTCCTTGATGCACCGCTAGGTGACAGACCTATTGCAGAAGCAGATGCAGACGTTATGAATGTTTGGCTAGCTCAATATGATGACTACTTGATAGTTTAGTGCACCATACTTTACGGCTTAGAAGCGGGACTTCAAAAACGTTTTTGAAACATCACAGAGCATATGAGATATTCCAAGAGCTGAAATTGGTATTTCAGACTCATGCCCGTGTCAAGAGGTATGATACCTCTGACAAGTACTTTGCCTAAAAGATGGAGGGGAATTTCTCAACTAGTGAGCATGTGCTCAGAATGTCTTGGTACTACAATCACTTGAATCAAGTCGGAGATAATCTTCCAGATAAGATAGTGATTGACAGAGTTCTCTAGTCACCATCACCAAGTTACTGGAACTTCGTGGTGAACTATAGTATGCAAGGGATGACGAAAACGATTCCTGAGCTCTTCGTGATGCTAAAATCTATGAAGGTAGAAATGAAGAAAGAGCATCAAGTGTTGATGATTAAACAGGACCACTAGTTTCAAGAAAAGGGCAAAGGGAAAGAAAGGGAACTTCAAGAAGAATGGCAACCAAGTTGTCACTCCCGTGAAGAAGCCCAAAGCTGGACCTAATCCTGAAACTGAGTGCTTCTTCTACAAAGGAAATGGTCACTGGATGTGGAACTACCCCAAATATTTGGCAGATAAGAAGGATGGCAAAGTGAACAAAGGTATATTTGATATACATACTATTGATGTGTACCTTACTAGTGCTCATTGTAATCCCTAGGTATTTCATACTTGTTCGGTTGCTAAGATTAGTAACTCGAAACAAGAGTTGCAGAATAAATAGAGACTAGTTGAGGATGAAGTGACGATGTGTGTTGGAAGTGGTTCCAAGATTGATATGATCATCATCGAGCACTCCCTATACTTTCGGGATTAGTGTTGAACCTAAATAAATGTTATCTGGTGTTTGCGTTGAGCATGAATATGATTAGATCATGTTAATTGCAATACAATTATTTATTTAAGACAGAGAATAATTGTTATTCTGTTTACATGAATAAAACCTTCGATGGTCATGCACCCAATGAAAATAGTTTGTTGGATCTCGATCGTAGTGATACACATATTCATAATATTGATGCCAAAAGATGCAAAGTTGATAATGATAGTGCAACTTATTTGTGGCACTGCCGTTTGGGTCATATCGGTGTAAAGCGCATGAAGAAACTCCATAAAGATGGACTTTTGGAATCACTTGATTATGAATCATTTGATTCTTGTGAACCGTGCCTTATGGGCAAGATGACTAAAACTCCGTTCTCCGGAACAATGGAACGAGCTAGTGAGTTATTGAAAATAATACATACCGATGTATGCAGTCCAATGAGTGTTGATGCTCGTGTCGGCTATCGTTATTTTCTGACCTTCATAGATGATTTGAGCATATATTAGTATATCTTCTTAATGAAACACAAGTCTGAATCATTTGAAAAGTTCAAAGAATTTCAGAGTGAAGTGGAGAATCATCGTAACAAGAAAATAAAGTTTCTACGATCTGGTCGTAGAGGAGAATATTTTAGTTACGAGTTTGGACTTCATTTAAAGCAATGTGGAATAGTTTCACAGCTCATGCCACCTGGAACACCATAGCGTAATGGTGTGTCCGAACGTCGTAACCGCACTTTATTAATATGGTGCAATCTATGATGTCTCTTACCGATTTACCACTATCGTTTTGGGGTTATGCATTGGAGATAGCTGCATTCACGTTAAACAGGGCACCATCAAAATCCGTTGAGACGACGCCTTATGAATTGTGGTTTGGCAAGAAACCAAAGTTGTCGTTTCTTAAAATTTGGGCTGCGATGCTTATGTGAAAAAGCTTCAACCTGATAAGCTCGAACCCAAATTGGAGAAGTGTGTCTTCATAGGATACCCAAAGGAAACTATTGGGTACACCTTCTATCACATATCCGAAGGCAAAATCTTTGTTGCTAAAAATGAATCCTTTCTAGAGAAGGAGTTTCTCTCGAAAGAAGTGAGTGGGAGGAAAGTAGAACTTGATGAGGTAATTGTACCTTCTCCATTATTGGAAAGTAGTTCATCACAGAATCAGTTCCAGTGATTCCTACACCAATAAGTGAGGAAGTTAATGATGATGATCATGATACTTCAGATCAAGTTACTACCGAACATCGTAGGTCTTCCAGAGTGAGATCTGCACCAGAGTGGTACGGTAATCGTGTTCTGGAAGTCATGTTACTAGACCATGGTGAACCTAGGAACTATGAGGAAGCGATGATGAGCCCAAATTCCGTGAAATGGCTTGAGGCCATGAAATCTGAGATGGGATCCATGTATGAGAACAAAGTGTGGACTTTGGTGGACTTGCCCGATGATCTGCAAGCCATAGAAAATAAATGGATTTTTAATAGGAATACGGATTCTGATGGTAGTGTTACTATTTACAAAGCTTGACTTGTCGCAAAAGGTTTTCAACAAGTTCAAGGTATTGACTACAATGAGATTTTCTCAACTGTAGCGATGCTTAAATCTGTCTGAATAATGGTAGCAGTTGCCATATTTTATGAAATCTGGCAAATGGATGTGAAAACTGCATTCCTCAAATGTATATTTCTTAAAGAAGAGTTGTATATGATGCAACCAAAGGTTTTGTCAATCCTAAAGGTGCTAACAAAGTGTGCGAGCTCCAGTGATCCATCTGCGGACTGGTGCAAGCATCTAGTAGTTGGAATATATGCTTTGATGATGATCAAAGCATATAGTTTTATACAAACTTGTGGTGAAGCCTGTATTTACAAGAAAGTGAGTGGGAGCACTACAACCTTTCTGATAAGTATATGTGAATGACATATTGTTGATCGAAAATAATGTAGAATTTTCTGGAAAGCATAAAGGAGAGTTTGAAAGGAGATTTTCAAAGAAAGACCTTGGTGAAGCTGCTTACATATTGGGCATCAAGATCTATAGGGATAGATCAAGATGCTTGATAAGATTTTTCAATGAGTAAATACCTTGACAAGTTTTTGAAAGAGTTCAAAATGGATCAGTCAAAGAAGGAGTTCTTGTCTGTATTACAAGGTGTAAAGTTGAGTAAGACCCAAAGCCCGACCATGGCAGAAGATAGAAAGAGAATGAAAGTCATTCCCTATGCCACAGTCATAAGTTCTATAAAGTATGCTGTGCTGTGTACCAGACCTATTGTGTACCTTGCCATGAGTTTGGCAAGGGGGTACAATAGTGATCTAAGAGTAGATCACTGGACAGCGGTCAAAATTATCCATAATGAGAACTAAGGAAATGTTTCTTGGTGATGGGGGTGATAAAGAGTTCGTCATAAAGAGTTAGTCAATGCAAACTTTTACACCGATCCAGATGACTCTAAGTCTCAATCTGGATACATATTGAAAATGGGAGCAATTAGCTAGAGTAGCTCTATGCAGAGTATTGTAGACATAGAATATTTGCAAAATACGTGCGGCTCTGAATGTGACAGACCCGTTGACTAAACTTCTCTCATAAGCAAAACATGATCACACCTTAGTACTCTTTGGGTGTTAATCACATAGCAATGTGAACTAGATTATTAACTCTAGTAAACCCTTTGGTTGTTGGTCACATGGCGATGTGAACTATGGGTGTTAATCACATACAGATACGAACTATTGATGTTAAATCACATGGCGATGTGAACTAGATTATTGACTCTAGTGCAAGTGGGAGACTGAAGAAAATATGCCCTAGAGGCAATAATAAAGTTGTGATTTATATTTCTTTATATCATGATAAATGTTTATTATTCATGCTAGAATTGTATTAACCGGAAACTTAGTACATGTGTGAATACATAGACAAAACATATTGTCCCTAGTATGCCTCTATTAGACTAGCTCGTTAATCAAAGATGGTTATCTTTCCTAACCATAGACATGTCTTGTCATTTGATGAATGGGATCACATCATTAGGAGAATGATGTGATGGACATGACCCATCTGTTAGCTTAGCATTATGATCGTTACAGTTTCATTGCTACTGTTTTCTTCATGACTTATACATGTTCCTCAGACTATGAGATTATGCAACTCACGAATACCATAGGAACACCTTGTGTGATATCAAAGTCACAACGTAAAAGGGTGATTATAAAGATGCTCTATAGGTGTCTCCGAAGGTGTTTGTTGGGTTGGCATAGAACAAGATTAGGATTTGTCACTTCGTGTTTCAGAGAGGTATCTCTGGGCCCTGTCGGTAATGCTCATCACTATAAGCCTTGCAAGCAATGTGACTAATGAGTTAGTTGCGAGATGAAGTATTATGGAGCGAGTAAAGAGACTTTCCGGTAATGAGATTGAACTAGGTATGATGATACCGGCGATCGAATCTCGGGCAAGTAATATACCGATGACAAAGGTAACAACATATGTTGTTATGCGGTTTGACCAATAAAGATCTTCGCAGAATATGTAGGAGCCAATATGAGCATCCAGGTTCCGCTATTGGTTATTGATTGGAGATGTGTCTCGATCATGTCTACATAGTTCTCGAACCCGTAGGGTCCGCACACTTAACATTCGATGACGATTTGTATTATGAGTTATGTGTTTTGATGACCGAAGTTTGTTCGGAGTCCCGGATGAGATCAGGACGTGACGAGGAGTCTCGAAATGGTCGATACATAAATATCGATATATTGGAAGACTATATTCGGACATTGGAAAGGTTCCGAGTGATTCGAGTATTTTTCAGAGTACCGGGGAGTTACGGAATTCACTGGGAGAAGTAATGGGCCTTATTGGGCCATACGGGAAATAGAGGAGGCAGTCCAAGGGGAGGTGGCGCGCGCCACCCCTCATGGGTCCGAATTGGACTAGGGGAAGGGGGCAGCGTGATCAGGATACAGACCTGGGGTAGGGTCATAGGTCTGGCCTATACGTCCTACCCAAGGTCACTACCCTAGAAGATAAGATGTCCAAGATGTCGAGTGCAATCCACTCGACAATCATGTCACTCGGGAGTCCTCCTACCTACTGTCATTCGACCATCCAGATAATCACTCGACCTACCGAAGACCAGGAGTCACTCAGCATTACAACAGACAGGCGTTCACTCCGTAGTCTTTAAGGTCATTAACAACACTTAAGGCTGGCGTTACTAGTAACGCCCCCACTTTATGTACATTAAGTCCCTTGTAATGGAGGGCGATGGGGGTCCTAACATACTCTATATAAGCCACCCCTCTCCTCGGATACAAGGGTTCGCACCCTCTGTAACATCACACATATAATCCAATCGACCGCCTCCGGGCACCGAGACGTAGGGCTGTTACTTCCACCGAGAAGGGCCTGAACTCGTAAAACTCGTGTGTACACCTTCACCATAGCTGAAATCTTGCCTCTCCATACCTACCCCCCTTTCTACTACCAGTCTTAGAACCACGACAGTTGGCGCCCACCTTGGGGCAGGTGTCTTAGCGACTTGTTGGTGAAGTTGCAAGTTTTTCCGATCATCATCATCATGGTTTCCGGCGGCGGATTGGCTGAGGGCCGCGAGATCCATCTCGGCGCGCTCATTTTAGTCCTCGATGAATCAGCATGGCTTCAAGAAGCTCCCCATGACATTTAGGCGCTCCCCATCCATGGTGCGACGCACTTTCGCGCGTTTGTTCGCGGCGTCCTTCTCTGGCAGCCGTCGACTCAGTATCAGTCGGCTCCGATGGTGTCTTCCCTCCCCGATGTTCGCCGCCGCAAGTGATTCGGTCGATCGCGGCTTCAGCGGTGGGTGAAACACGTGGTGGCTCGGCATTCGGCCACCCATCAAGTCGCGACAATCGAGCTCGACGAAACTCTCCACGGCCTGTTCGATCTGTCGATTGGCTCCGCAGAGACCGCATCCGAGTGCGATAGCAGCGACCTTGCGGCTGAAGTCTTGATGGTCGATGGACCGCGTGGTCCACTTGGCTTTCATCGCGAAGACGGTGAAGATGGTGGTGGCGATCCGTCGCGCGTCCATGAGGAATACCATCCTGAACCTCTTTCTTCACAACAGAGAGAAGAACTTCATCGCCGCAACATGGATGCACTCCACACGCCCGTCGTTGGAGAAACCCCCGAGGCTCGGGCCTTGGAAGAGGCGCGCCTAGCTAATTTGGCTGAGCGCACTCAACTGGAGAAACTGCAGCGCGCTCTCGACGAGCGTGCTCGGGAGTGGGTCCCTGAGTCCAGTTGATGGCAGCTTTTCCCGCCTTCGCCTAAGGTATACCGTACTCCGATTTAGAACCTCACAGCTGCGGCTCGAATAGCAGAGTCGATCCAACCTTCCCAGTCGGAGGCTGGTAGAGGGTTGATGTGGATCCGGGCCTTGCTCTGGGCAGCAGGAGAGCAGGACACAACAGTGTCTCAGTCGCGGAATAGGATTCATAGCAGATCCGTAGTAGCGGATACAGTTCAGTCGGCCCACAGCCCTAGATCGCCCGTGCGGCGTGAAGGCCGTGTACAGTATGATAGTCAGCTAGACTGCGACAATCATCGTCGAGTGCCCACGCCTCCTCCGAGGAGTGCGTCATATGTGCCTCGGCGGAACGATGATAGACGCCGTCACAGTGGCGAGCGCAGAGCACCAGTCGACCCAAGGGAGCCAGGCTTCGATGCGGGATCCATTCTCGTTCAAGGCCTAGTCGACCGGAACAGAGCACATAGAGAAGACCCTGGTAGAGATCATCCAAGTGGCAGAAGAGTGCATGTTTCAGGTCCAGAGTGTTTCAGCAGAGCCATCAGGGCGGCAGTGATTCCTCCCAACTTCAGGTTGGCAACTGGAGTCAGTAAGTTCACTGGAGAATCCAAGCCTGAAACTTGGCTTGAGGATTACCGAGTGGGTGTGTAGATTGGAGGCGGAAACGATGAAGTAGCGATGAAACATCTTCCCCTGATGTTGGAAGGGTCGGCCCGAGCGTGGTTGACTCAGTTGGCTCCAAGCAGTATATACAGTTGGGAAGAGCTGGCTCGAGTGTTCGTCAGAACTTTTGAGGGCACTTGCAAGCGTCCAACAGGATTGACCGAGTTGCAGCATTGTGTGCAGAAGCCAAGTGAGACTCTGAGGGACTTCATTCAGAGGTGGACCACTTTGCATCACACCATTGAAAATGTATCAGAGCATCAAGCAGTGTGCGCCTTCAAGGAAGGCGTCAAATACCGAGAGTTGGTCCTAAAGTTCAGTCGGACTGGAGATATGACTCTGACTCAGATGATGGAGATAGCGACCCGGTATGCTAACGGAGAAGAAGAGGATCGACTCCGTAGCAGGAAGAGTAAGCCAGTCGGCCAAGAGGCCGGTGGAGGTAATTCCAATCAGAAACAGAAGCGTAAGACCCAGCCAACGGAACCCGGTGAGATTGCAGTGGTGGCTCAAGGAAAGTTTAAGGGAAAACCTAAAGGGCCCTGCCCCCTAAGAAGGTAAAGGATCAAGCAGGGAATGATGTGTTGGATTTGCCATGTCACATCCACACGAAGAAGGATGAAGAAGGTAATCTGATCTACCCTAAGCATACCACTCCACAATGTCGACTCCTGATCTAGAAGTTCTGAGAAAAACAACCCAGTGAGAAGGAGAAAGAGTCGGACAAAGATGAGGATGAAGAGGAAGACGACGGTTATCCCAAAGTTAATTCCACCCTCATGATTTTTGCTGATGTTGAGAGAAAGAGTCGGCTGAAAGTTATCAACAGAGAAGTGAATATGGTCGCTCCGGCGACAATGACCACATACCTGAAATGGTCTCAGACAGCCATCACATTCGACCAGACTGACCATCCTGCTCGTATAGCCACCCCCGGGAGGCAAGCGCTGGTGGTCGACCCGATGGTCGGGGCACTCGACTGACTAAAGTGCTGATGGAAGGTGGTAGCGGTCTGAATATCCTTTATGCTGAAACCTTGAAGGGGATGGGCATTCTGATGTCCAAACTTAGCGAGAGCAATATGAGTTTCCATGGTGTTATCCTTGGAAAGAAAGCCAAATCGCTCGGCCAGATCACTCTCGACGTAGTTTTTGGTGATTCCAAGCATTACCATAAGGAAAAGTTGACATTTGAAGTCGTGGATTTCTAGAGTGCTTATCATGCCATTCTGGGTAGGCCTGCCTATGCACGTTTTATGGCTCGACCATGTTATGTGTACCTCAAGTTGAAGATGCCTGGCCCCAAAGGTGTGATCATAGTTATTGGCAATCGGCAGAAGGCAGAGGAATGCTTCTAGAAAGGTTCCAAAATTGCCGATGCGCAGATGGCAGCTGTTGAACTTCAAGGGTATCAGAAGAATGCAGATCCGAGTGATTTGCTCCGAGCCAAGAAGCCTACCACGGATTCTGCATTTCAGTCGTCTGGTGAAACGAAGCCAATTCATATTCACCCGACCGATCCCAATGCCGCGCCGACTCATATATCAACGACACTCGACCGCAAATAGGAAGAAGCGCTCATCCAGTTCCTCCGTGAGAACTGGGACATCTTTGCATGGAAACCCTCTGACATGCTGGGTGTACCCAGAGGACTGGCTGAGCACCATTTGTGTGTCGACCCCAAGGCAAAACCCATCAAAGAGCACCTTCGGCGGTCCGCCGTGCAGAAGAGGAAAGCGATTGGTGAAGAAGTGGCTCAGCTGCTAGCAGCAGAGTTCATATGAGAGATCTACCACTCTGAGTGGCTTGCCAATGTAGTCATGGTCCCTAAGAAGGACGATTCACTTTGTATGTGCATTGATTTCAAGCATATCAATTGGGCCTGCCCGAAAGATCACTTCCCTCTCCCCCGCATCGATCAGATTGTTGACTCGACTGCGGGGTGTGAGCGCTTGTCTTTTTTAGATGCATATTCCGGGTATCATCAGATCCGACTGTATGGTCCCGATGAAATAAAAATAGCCTTCATCACCCCATTCGGGTGCTTTTGCTATGTCACCATGCCATTTGGTCTTAAAAATGCTGGACCCACATTCATGAGAATTATTCAGAAGTGCCTGCTCACTCAAATCAGTCGGAATGTGGAAGCATACATGATGACATTGTGGTCAAGTCTCGCAAAGGTTCCGACCTATTGACTGACCTTGCAAAAACCTTTGCCAACCTAAGAAGGTATGATATCAAGCTTAATCCGTCAAAGTGCACGTTCGGAGTTCCAGGAGGAAAGTTACTCAGTTTTCTCGTTTTCGAACGAGGAATCGACGCCAATCCTGAAAAAGTTGATACCATCCTCCGAATGAAACGCCCTGTGTGAGTGCATGACGTTCAGAAGTTAACTGGTTGTTTGGCCGCCTTGAGTCGATTCATTTCTCATCTCGGTGAAAAGGCCTTGCCTCTTTACCGACTGATGAAGAAATCTGATAAGTTCAAGTGGACTGAGGAAGCTGATGCAGCGTTTGCAGAACTCAAAACCCTGCTTTCCACCCAGCCGGTGCTCGCTGCGCCAATCAGCAAAGAGCCTTTACTGCTTTATATTGCAGCCACTGGACAAGTTGTCAGTACAGTACTCACGGTCGAGCGAGTAGAGGAAGGAAAAGCTTACAAGGTTCAGCGCCCAGTTTATTATCTCTCTGAAGTTTTGACTCCATCCAAGCAATGATATCCACATTATCAGAAGCTTGTCTATGGAATATACATGACCATGAAGAAGGTTGCACATTATTTCTCTGATCACTCCATTACAATCGTCAACGATGCACCACTATCTGAAATTCTGAATAACAGAGATGCAATTGGTCGAGTGGCAAAATGGGCGATCGAACTCCTTCCATTGGATATCAAGTTTGATGCGAAGAAAGCTATCAAGTTCCAAGCAATCGCAGATTTCCTTGCCGAGTGGATTGAGCAGCAACTACCGACTCATGTTCACTCGGAGCATTGGACTATGTTCTTTGACGGCTCCAAGATGCTGAATTGATCAGGTGCTGGGGTAGTATTGGTGTCCCCCCGTGGATACAAGCTTAACTATGTTCTCCAGATTCATTTTGATTCCTCCAATAATGAAGCAGAATATGAAGCACTTTTATACGGGTTGTGTATGGCCATTTCACTCGGCGTTCGTCGCCTTATGGTA
This sequence comes from Triticum dicoccoides, assembly GCF_002162155.2. Lineage (NCBI taxonomy): Eukaryota > Viridiplantae > Streptophyta > Magnoliopsida > Poales > Poaceae > Triticum > Triticum dicoccoides. The sequence goes on from NC_041385.1 coordinate 257,601,141, forward strand.
TACGGTGACTCAAATTTGGTGGTTAATGAGTGATGAAGGAATGGGATGTCAGAAGCCCAGCCATGACTGGTTATTGCAATGCAGTAAGAAAGCTGGAAAAGAAGTTTGAAGGATTGGAGCTTCACCATATACCCTGACTGAAAAATCAAGCTGCAGATGAGTTGGAAAAGATAGGTACAAAGAGAGAGGCCATTCTCCGCAATGTGTTTCTGGAACATATTCATTCACCTTCAGTTCAGGAAGATCCTTTCACTAAAGAGTCACCATAGCCCAAGAGCGCCACAGATCCGACTGAAGTCGAAATCCCAACTGTGGTCGACTTAGTCATGGAGGTTTTGGTCATCACTCTCGACTGAACAGTGCCGTACATTGCATACATTCTTAGGAAAGAACTTCCATAGGATGAAGAAGAGGCTCGACAGATCCTCCGATGATCTAAGGCCTTTACCGTGATAAAAGGACAGTTGTTCAGAGAAAGTGTAACTGGGGTCTGCCAGAAGTGCATCACGCCAGAAGAAGGCCAAATGATCCTCAATGATATTCACTTGGGGACCTATGGTCACCATGCGTCCTCTCGGACCATCGTGGCCAAAGCATACCGAGCCAGATTTTACTGGCCACGGGCCAATGAGATGGCAAAGGAAATAGTGGACAAGCGTGAAGGCTGTCAGTTTTACTCCAACATGTCCCATAAACCTGCGTTAGCTCTGAAGACAATTCCACTCGTCTGGCCTTTTGCTGTCTGGGGATTGGACATGGTTGGACCTCTGAGGACTGGCAGGAGTGGATTTACTCATGTGCTAGTGGCAGTCGACAAGTTCACCAAATGGATCGAAGCCAAGCCCATTAAAAACCTTCAAGCAAGTATAGCTATGAGTTTCATCAGGGAACTGATATTCAGATATGGTGTTCCGCATAGCATCATCACAGATAACGGCTCGAACTTCAACTCTGATGAATTCAGAGCCTTTTGTGCTTCCCAAGGCACGAGGGTCGACTACGGTTCGGTCGCTCATCCTTAGTCGAATGGTCAGGATGAGCAAGCAAATGGATTGATTCTCAAAGGACTGAAACCCCGATTGATGCGTGACCTCAAGCATGCAGCAGGGGCTTGGGTCGATGAGCTCCCATCAGTACTTTGGGGATTGAGGACGACTCCTAATCGGTCGACTGGACGGACTCCGTTCTTCTTAGTCTATGGAGCCGAGGCCGTACTCCTGAGTGATTTGCTCCACAACGCGCCTCGAGTCAAACTCTTCTCAAAAGAGGAAGCAGAGCAGGCTTGGCAAGATGCAGTCGATCCCCTGGAAGAAGAAAGAGAGATGGCCTTGATCCGGTCGACCATTTATCAGCAAGACTTGCGTCGATTCCATGCCAGAAACGTAAGGGGTCGGGCATTTCAAGAAGGAGACCTGGTTCTTTGAGTGGACCAGCAGAAACCACACAAGCTCTCTCCTGCCTGGGAAGGCCCTTTCGTCGTCACCAAAGTGCTCCACAATGGAGCGTATCGTCTCTTCAACGTCGAGCACAACAAAGATGAGCCACGCGCCTGGAATGCGGAACTGCTCCGCCCTTTTTACTCTTAAGTATTTAGACTGGTGAGATGTAATAAGAAGTACCTTTTAGTTTGATTATCAAAAGACATGATTTTACAGTCTTCCGAATGATTGTTCTTCATTTTTTACATGTTCTAAAATCCCCTAGTGGGTATCTTAGCTGCGAATCCGTTTTGCCTAAGTCGAAGAGAAAATCCTACTGAGTGGTGAGTCTGCCTCTCACTCGGGGGCTTAACTGCAGTCCAGTACTCGCCTAAGTAATAAAAAAATCCTACCGAGTGGTGAGTCTACCTCTCACTCGGGGGCTTAGCTGCAGTCCAGTACTCACCTAAGTAATAAAAAATCCTACCGAGTGGTGAGTCCGCCTCTCACTCGGGGGCTTAGCTGCAGTCCAGTACTCGCCTAAGTTTAAAAAGTTCCATCAAACGGTACGGG
>NC_041385.1:257603986-257636028 GCF_002162155.2 Triticum dicoccoides
GTCAAGAGGAAGGATGAGATTATGCGCACTGTCAAAGGTCCATCCAACGGCTGGCACCAAGGTAGACGGCCGACAGGAATGTCAAGACCATTGCTGAGTGCCTTGCTGATGAGCTGATCAATGTTGCTCAAGGTTCGTCCAACTGGTCGACTGCTGATTCTTCTTCAGAAGCTGCATCAAGCGAACAGAAACCAATCCGAGAGGAGAACGAATTTCACTCGAAGATAAATGCAATATATTCAAAGATAAATCCAAAGATTCCTAATCGCAGATTAAAGTACTCGGGCGTCAGGCCCGAAGGAGTTTTAACAATTACAAAATCACTCGGCATTCTGAGGCAAATAAAGGTGAAGCATAATGTTTTTCAGTCACTCGGCGGGAGAAGGACTGGCCGGATCGCAGAAGCTGTCGAGGTCGATGCTGTCGGCAATACGAGTGGCTGCCTCGAGGAAGGTGTCCATGAAGGACTGGAAGGAGTGCTTCTTAGCATTCGCTACCTTGAGGGCAGCCAGCTTGTCTTCCTTAGCCTTCTTGCAGTGCACTCGAACCAATGACAAGGCGACGTCAGCACCACAGCGAGCAGAGGAGTTCTTCCACTCTTGCACTCGGCCAGGAATCTGATTAAGTCGAGTCATCAGCGACTCAAGGTCTTGAGAAAGTTCCACCCGAGGCTAGAGTTTAGTGTCCACTCGGGTCATCGCCGCCTTCAGTCGAGCCAGATAAGCGACTGCACCATCCAAGCGCGACTCCAATCGCAGCAGGCTCATTGCAACGTCATCTTTCATGGGACAATTGATGGGGTCGAGACCTGTCTTGACCCACCCGGTTTGAGCTTCAAAGTCCTGACAAAGTTCTGTCCCATCGGGAAGAACGATCAGTCGACAATATAACAACAAACTTCAGTCGACAACAAATTAACCAGTCAAATGACCATACCTTCAAGCTTCAGAACAAGTTTCGCGGCAAGTTGTTCCAGATAGGACTCTAGCTTGTCTGTCTTGGTTCTGAGGCCGCCAACTTTAGTTGTCAAGTTCTCCTTGTCCTTCCACAGCTGCTCGACTTCTTGATTAGCTTCTGAGATAGCGGTCTTCAACTTCGCGTTCTCCTCCTGCAATTTGCCGACTGAAGCCAGCTTCTGGTCCGCAAGCTTCGTCGTCTCACGTGCTTCTTTCTGAGCAGCAGCAAGGTCCATGTCCTTCTTCTCCAAAGCCTCCTTCATCCTCTCTAAAGAAACAACACTCTTCAAATGAGCCTGAAGTTGGCGATTTTCACTACGCACATCTGCTTGTGTGAAGTCACTCGGTTCAAAGAGACTGAAAGAAAAAGCAGTGCGAAGTGCAAGCTACAAAGCAGACAAGACGGTCGAATGATTACCTCCCATGATGGCCGTCTCTTGTTGAGCAGTCTTGAGATTCTTCTTTGCGAGTTCAAGGTCAAGTTCAACGCTGATATGCTTCTTCTTTAACTCAGAAAGTCGAGCTCCAAGATCACAAGACCTCTGCAGTTTGCAAGAGAGATATGTCAGTCGACAGAAATAAGAGACAGTGACAGGGAAAAGTTACTCTAAGACTACTGCCAAATCAAATATTCAACAGTAGTATCGGGGACTACACCCAGTGGGCGCACTTAGCATGCCCCCACTGGTTCAGATCAATACTCAGCAGGGTCTGCCCAGCATGAGTTCAAAAAAAAAGAAGCAAGAGAATACATCATTAGAACTCAATCGACTGCCAGCAGTCGACCGTGGTCTCGGGGACTACACCCACTGGGTGCACTCGGCATGCCCCCACTGATTCGAACAGTTTACTGAGACTCAGCTCGAGGCGAGCGGAGTGGAAGATTTCCTAAACTCTAAACAAAGGAACACCCTAGTGGGTGATTAGATATAAAACAACACTCAAAAGTTCAGTCGGAGTTTTGCTGACCTGAACATTGGTCTGAAGGGTAGTGCTGGCGTTGTAAGCCACCTGACTAGCTTCATGCATCACCTTCACCTGCTCCATGACAAGGTTCACCTGACGAAGAGCTTCCCTAGCGGCACTCGGCGAGTCGTCTGGGGTATGATGCGCGGCGAAGAGTGATGGATCCAAGGTAGTCAAAGCAGTTACTGGGTCAGACGCGTGGAGTTGCACCGGAGCGACAAGAGTCTGTGCAGTCGATCCCGACAAACGATCAGTCGTCAGCGGGCTGGCGAATGTGACGTTGGTTCGAGCCGGCCCTCCGGAACGTTCGACCACCGCCTCAAGTGCCGGCGTCGACTGAGGGACTTGGATTTCAAGCCTCCTCCTGCTCGAGCTTCCACTCTTCTTCCTCCTCTCCTATAGAGGCGCTTCTTCTTCTTCGTCATTAGGGAGCACAATGATTTCTTGCAGAGCTACAGAAAGGGAGAAATATCAAATATTCAGCCGATTGACTACCCACTCGACTAAATGAAACTTGGTCGAACGGACTTACCAGCCTAAGAGGTGGCCTCCTCGTCTCCTGGTGCCTTATCGACATCCATGTCAGTAGCAGCAGAGGTGGGACTAGAAATATGCATAATCCAATTGGTCAAAACATAAATTTCAGTCGGTCTGTATAAACACAAGTGTGATACTCACCCAGAAGCCACTGGGACATCCATCTTGATCCGCGGCAAAGTCTTCCGAGTCTTGGGAGGATCAACCTTGGGATACTTGGCAATATTTTCCGTCGGCTCCGGAGTCGATGTCCGAGTGTGCTTCTGAGCATGAGTACTCGGAGCCACGTTCTTCCCGCGCCCGCCTGCCGGGTCGTGTTGCTGCTTGGATCGGCGCTCGAAACACGGCGGCGAGTCGACTTCTTCCTCGTCGTCCGACTCCTCGCTCTCCTCCTCCTCCTCTTCATCTGAAGACTCCCAGTTGCCGCTCTCTTCTGCACTGGCCTCTCCCTCCTGGCCCTTCTCCAGAGCTTGTTCGCCGTTGGCATCGAATACATCTCGGTGAAAACCTACAAGACAAAATGTCAAGTAAAAGTCAGTCGACATCAAGTGCAGTCGGAACATATACGCCACGCGGTCGGAATAAAAGGGCATACCTTGTTAGGTGGATTGTCGTCTCTGAAAGGGATGACTCGCCTGGATCCTCTGGGATTGTCCTGATTGCTTGTGATACTCCTCAACCACATGGCCACGATCTCGGACGACACTTCCTCTGGGTGGACCCGAGCGGTGTCTTCAGGTCCAGAGTACAACCACATAGGATGATCACGAGCCTGGAGAGGCTGGATGCGTTGACTGAGGAACACTTCTAGCAGGTCTAGGACGGTGACACCCTCGTTGATAAGTTGGACCACTTTATCCACCAGCATCCTCGTATCCACGTTCTCAGCAGCGGTCACTTTGAGTGGAGAAGGAGTCTGAACGCGGTCGAATGTGAAGTGGGGGAGGCCGGTCGACTGACCTGGAGCTACAGTGTCTTGGCAGTAGAACCAGGTCGACTGCTAGCCTCTAACGGATTCAGGGAGAGTCATAGCAGGGAAAGAACTCCTATGCCTTTTTTGGATACCCAAACCCCCACACAACTGGATGACATGGGTCTTTGAGTCACTCGACTTTGCTTTTTTAATTGACTGGGAGTGGATGGTGAAGATATGTTTGCAAAACCCCAATGCTTTCGACACCCCAAGAAGTTTTCACACATCGACACGAATGCGGCCAGATACGCGATGGTGTTGGGAGAAAAATGGTGGAGTTGAGCACTGAAGAAATTCAAGAATCCCCGGAAGAAAGGGTGCCGAGGAAGTGAAAAACCCCGGTCGACGTGGGTGGCGAGCAGTACACACTCACCCGGTCGAGGCTGAGGCTCCATCTCCCCCTCCGGCAACCTTGCCGCTCCCTTGGCGATCAGTCCGGACTCTGCCAGCTCGTCCAGATCTTCCTGCCGAATCGAAGACCGGATCCAATCACCCTGGATCCAGCCCGGTGGCAGCCCCGCGTGCGATGACGACCCTTGGTTCTGCTTTTTGCCCTTCGCCGCCCCCGTCGCCTTCTTTGTGCAATCTAGCACCGCCATCTTGTCCTTCACCATGGCGGCGGAGCGGCAGCATCGAGAGCGGAAGAGCTGGGCGCGGTGAAGAAACGGAGGAAGAAGAAGGAGGAATGGGCGTGCACAGTGCAGACGCCTTGGCCCCGTCGCCTTATAAAGGGTTGCTTCCGAGTGACTGACACGTGGGACCAGGCAATCCTGTCAAATCCCGCAACAGTCATGCGCAACGTACGTGGCGAAAAAGGCGGTGCAGAAATCGAGGCATCACTGTTTAACCGCTCCGCCTGCTTCGGCACTCCCCGTCCCGCGTGCTTCCCCGAAATTACGTATCCCGCGAAATCCGGGATACACAGCAGCCAATCGCGCCCAAGATCCTGCGCTCTAATACAGCACTCGGCGCATGATGCCACAAGTTCAGTCGACAACTCTTTGAATGGATCAAGGCGTCTGAGTCGATGCTGAAGTACCAACGTTAGTTTTCCATCTTGCAGAAAACGCTTGCGAAGGTGCAAAGCTCAAAACAACTTCAACTTCAACCTACTTTCCACTCGAACCTTAATCCATTCGGGGGCTACTGATGAGGATATAGACCTGGGGTAGGGTCATAGGTCTGGCCTATACGTCCTATCCAAGGTCACTACCCTAGAAGATAAGATGTCCAAGAGGCAACAAGGGACCCCCAGTCGAAGATGTCGAGTGCAATCCACTCGACAATCATGTCACCCGGGATTCCTCTTACCTATTGTCACTCGACCATTCAGATAATCACTCGACCTACCAAAGACCAGGAGTCACTCAGCATTACAACGGACAGACGTTCACTCTGTAGTCTTTAAGGTCATTAAAAACAGTTAAGGCTGGCGTTACCAGTAACACCCCCACTTTATGTACATTAAGTCCCTTGTAATGGAGGGCGATGGGGGTCCTAGCGTACTCTATATAAGCCACCCCTTCTTGGGCACAAGGGTTCGCACCCTCTATAACATCACACATATAATCCAATCGACCGCCTCCGGGCACCGAGACGTAGGGCTGTTACTTCCACCGAGAACGGCCTGAACTCGTAAAACTCATGTGTACACCTTCACCATAGCTGAGATCTTGCCTCTCCATACCTACCCCCTTTCTACTATTAGTCTTAGAACCACGACACAGTGTCCCCCTTGCCCTTTCCTACTCCCTCTCTCCTTCCTTCTCTCCTACTCCTAAAAGGGAAATGATTCCTACTAGGACTTGGAAGTCCTAGTAGGACTCCATACACTTGGCGTTCCCCTAGGGGGCCGGCCTCTCTCCCTCCCTCCTTTATATAAGGGGGCAGGGGGCACCCCAAAGACACACAAGTTTCTCTTAACCCTGTGCGGTGCCCCCCTCCAGAGTTACACACCTCGATCATACCATCGTAGAGCTTAGGCGAAGCTTTGCGCCGGTAGCATCATCATCACCATCACCACGCCGGCATGCTGACGGAACTCACCCTCGTCCTCAGCTGGATCAAGAGCACGAGGAACATCATTGAGCTAAACGTGTGCTGAACACGAAGGTGCCGTATGTTCGGTACTTAGATCGGTTGGATCGCGAAGACATTTCCTAGATATATCAACCATGTTATTGAAACGCTTCCGCTTTCGGTATACAAGGGTACGTGGACACACTCTCCCCTCTCGTTGCTATGAATTTCCTAGATATATCTTGTGTGATCGTAGATTTTTTTTGAAATTACCGCGTTCCCCAATAGGAGGCACCCTCGGTGTAGTAGGGGTCGTCATCGACAGTGGCCTCTGGCTCCTGGGCTCCAACATCTGGTTGTGACGTCCGAGAAGGAGAGGAAATGGGGGAAAAGAGGTAGCAAAGCAACCGTGAGTACACATCCAAAGTACTCGCAAGCAACGATCTACACTACATATGCATGGGCACCTATGTAAAGGGGCAATATCGGTGGACTGAACTGCAGAATGCCAAAATGAGAGGGGGATAGCTAGTCCTATAGAAGACTACGCTTCTGGCAACCTCCATCTTGCAGCATGTAGAAGAGAGTGGATGGTAAGTTCACCAAGTATCATCGCATAGCATAATCCTACCCGGCGATCCTCCCCTCGTCGCCCTGTGGGAAAGCGATCACCGGGTTTTCTCTGGAACTTGTCTGGGTGTGTTTTGTTAAGTATCCGGTTCTACTTGTCATAAGGTCGAGGTACAACTCCGGGTCGTCCTTTTACCGAGGGACACGACTATTCGAATAGATAAAATTCCCTACAGGGGTGCACCACATTACCCAACACGCTCGATCCCTCTGGCCGGACACACTTTCCTGGGTCATGCCCGGCCTCAGAAGATCAACACGTCGCAACCCTACCTAGGCACAACAGAGAGGTCAGCACGCTGGTCTAAATCCTATGCGCGCAGGGGTCTGGGCCCATCGCCCATTTCACACCTGCACGTTGCGTACATGGCCGGTAAGCAGACCTAGCCTCCCTAATACAAGAGCAGGCATTCCAGTCTAATCCGGCGCGCGCTGCTCAGTCGATGACGTCAAGAAGGCTTCCGTTGATACCACGACGTCAAGTGGCCCGCGTAGTTGGTTAGTGCATATAGGCCAATGGCCATACTCAGATCAAATGCCAAGATCTCGTTAAACGTGTTATTTTGAAGTAACCGCGGATGCCGACCAGGGCTAGGCCCACCTGTCTCCTAGGTCGTCACAACGTGCCATGTCACTCTGCCACAAAGTAGCACTCGGGGGCCGTCGGGAACCCAGGTCCATCACTACCTAGATGGAACCACCTATCCTTTTAGCCCCCAAATCCGAATCACTTGCGGGTACTCTACGAGCCGACCCAGCTTTAGTCACCATCTATATATAGTATGCAAATATGTATAATATATACCTGTGATCACCTCCCGAGTGATCATGGCCCGATATTATAGCATGGCAGACGAACTAGAATGTAGGGCCACTGATGATAAACTAGCATCCTGTACTAAGAATTTAGGATTGCAAGTAAGGTATCAACAGTTGTACCAACAATGACAGGCTATGCAACAGAATAGGATTAACCGAAAGCAGTGACATGCTACACTACTCTAATGCAAGCAGTATAGAGAAGGAATAGGCCATATCGGGTGATCAAGGGGGGGTGGGGGCTTGCCTGGTTGTTTTGGCAAGAAGGAGGGGTCGTCAACACCGTAGTCGACCGGGGCAGTAGCGGCATCGGTCCCGTAGTCTATTGGAGAGAAGAGGGGAAAGAAACAATAAATATAATGCAAACATATGTATGATGATGCATGGCATGACATTGAGCGGTGCTAGGTGCGTCCTAACGCGGTAGTAGGCGATACTAACAAAGGGGGGAAACATCCGAGAAAGTATTCCCGGCGTTTGACGTCTTCGGGCAGATGAAATGGAGGTGGATTGTTGCAAGTTCTCTATGCTAGGGTTGTGTGGCGGACGAACATACTGCATATTCAGATTTGTCTCGTCATTCCGAGCAACTTTCATGTACAAAGTATTTTCATCCGAGCTACGGTTTATTTTATATTAATTTCTAAAGATTTAATTCATTTTTTTTGAATTAACAGAATAAATTTAACTAGAAAATGCAATTATGACGTCAGCATGATGTCATCAGTCAACCGTGTGTTTACTGGGTCAACAGGCGCATGGGTCCTGTTCGTTATTGTCTTAGGTTAATTAAACATGGTTTAATGATTAGGTTAATTAAACATCACTAATTAAGTTTTAATTAATTAACTAATTATTTTTATTATATATATTAATATTTTATTATTATTTTTTACTTTTTTTATTACAGGGCGCTAGGCCCCTCTAGTTAATGGCCCAGGGGCCTTAGCGGGCTAACGGCGTTAACGGGCGCCTGGAGCGGGCGTTGGGCACCCGCCCAGGTCTTGACAGGGTAGTAACGGGGCGGCCTCGGTGCGGCCCCGGTGTGGCCAGGCACGGCTGGCAAACGGCGCAGGCAGAGGCTGCGAGGACGGCAAGCGGCGTGGCTGGGGTTAGAGCACGAGGCGAAATGGCGTAACGGAGGTAGCAGGCGGAGTGCAGCGGGCGCAGTTGTGCTCGGCCGCGGGTGACGACCAGCGATTAGTGGCACGAAGACGAGGCGGATGGCAGTGGCGGATGGAGGCGAGGCAGTGCGAGGCCCGGTAGCAGCGGGGAGGTCGGGGCGCGAGGCGACCATGGTGGCCAGCAGCAGGGCGCGCACGGGGGAGTGGGTCTGCGCACCGTGCACGTCGATGATGCGGGGCGGAGTAGCGGGCAGGTGCGGTGCGCAGCGACGGCGAGCACACGGGTGAGGGGCGATGGCGCGGGCGCGCGCGGAGCTGCGAGCTCGGTGAGCGAGCAGCGGGAGGCGGCCAGTGCGGGGGAGAGGCAAGGCGCGCGGGGGAGAGAGGAGAGGGGGAGCTCACGGCGGGCGAAGGGTTCGGGCAGCGTGTGTGGGGAGGAGGACGGGAAGGCGAACACCGTCGACGGGCGGGGTCCGGCATGTGATGTCTACTACACAACCTTCTTCTTGTAGACGTTGTTCGGCCTGCAAGTGCACATGTTTGTAGGACAGTAGCAAATTTCCCTCAAGTGGATGACCTAAGGTTTATCAATCCGCGAGAGGCGTAGGAGGAAGATGGTCTCTCTCAAACAACCCTGCAACCAAATAACAAAAAGTCTCTTGTGTCCCCAACACACCCAATACAATGGCAAATTGTATAGGTGCACTACTTCGGTGAAGAGATGGTGATACAAGTGCAATATGGATGGTAGATATAGGTTTTTGTAAACTGAAAATATAAAAACAGCAAGGTAACAAGTGGTAAAAGTGAGCGTAAATGGTATTGCAATGATAGGAAACAAGGCCTAGGGTTCATACTTTCACTAGTGTAAGTTCTCTCAACAATAATAACATAGATAGAACATATGACAAGCCCTCCACATGCAACCAAGAGTCACTCCAAAGCCACTAATAGCGGAGAACAAACGTAGAGATTATGGTCGGGTACGAAACCACCACAAAGCTATTCTTTTGGATCGATCTATAAAAGAGTTCGTACTAGAATAACACCTTAAGATACAAATCAACCAAAACCCTGATGTCACCTAGATACTCCATTGTCACCTCAAGTATCTGTGGGCATGATTATACGATATGCATCACACAATCTCAGATTCATCCAACCAACATAAAAGTACTTCAAAGAGTGCCCCAAAGTTTCTACCGGAGAGTCAAGAACGTGTGCCAACCCCTATGCATAGGTTCCCAAGTGTCACGAAACCCGCAAGTTGATCACCAAATATACATCAAGTAGATCAATAGAATAACCCATTGTCACCATGGTTATCCCACGCAAGACATACATCAAGTGTTCATAAAAGACTCAATCCAATAAGATAACTTCAAAAGGGGAAACTCAATTCATCACAAGAGAGTGGAGGGGGAGAAACATCATAAGATCCAACTACAATAGCAAAGCTCGGGATACATCAAGATCGTGCCATAGATGGAACACGAGAGAGAACATGAGAGAGAGAGAGATCAAACACATAGCTACTGGTACATACCCTCAGCCCCGAGGGTGAACTACTCCCTCCTCGTCATGGATAGCGCCGGGATGATGAAGATGGCCTCCGGTGATGGGATCCCCCTCCGGCAGGGTGCCGGAACGGGGTCCCGATTGGTTTTTGGTGGCTACAGAGGCTTGCGGCGGCGGAACTCCTGATCTATTTTCTGTTCTGGAAGTTTTAGGGTACGTAGGTATATATGGGTGAAAGGGGTACGTCAGTGGACCTCCAGGGGGCTCACGAGGTAGGGGGGCGCGCCCAGGGGGGAGGGGCGTGCCCCCCACCCTCGTGGGCAGCCCGGGGATCCCCTGACATGCACTCCAAGCCCATCTGGTTGGTTTCCTTCAAAATTAACTTCTCCGGTTGATTTCGTTCCGTTTTGACTCCGTCTGATATTCCTTTTCTTCGAAACACTGAAATAGGCATAAAACAGCAAATCTGGGCTGGGCCTCCGGTTAATAGGTTAGTCCCAAAAATAATATAAAAGTGGATAATAAAGCCCAATATTGCCTAAAACTGTAGATAAAGTAGCATGGAGCAATCAAAAATTATAGATACGTTGGAGACGTATCAAGCATCCCCAAGCTTAATTCCTGCTCGTCCTCGAGTAGGTAAATGATAAAAAAGATTTTTTGATGCGGAGTGATACTTTGGCATAATTTCAATGTAAATCTTCTTAATTGTGATATGAATATTCAGATCCGAAAGATTCAAGATCAAAGTTCATATTGACACAAAAATTATAATACTTCAAGCATACTAATAAAGCAATCATGTCTTCTCAAAATAACATGGCAAAAGAAAGTTCATCCCAACAAAACCATATAGTTAGGCTATGCTTCATTTTCGTCACACAAAGATGTTCCCAACTTCTATACCCCCGATGACAAGCCAAGCAATTGTTTCATACTTAAATAATCTCAAACTTTTTCAACCTTCACGCAATACATGAGCATGAGCCATGGATATAGCACTATGGGTGGAATAGAATAGGATGATGGGGATTGTGTGGAGAAGACAAAAAAAGAGAAAGTCTCATATTGACGAGGATAATCAACGGGCTATGGAGATGCCCATCAATTGATGTCAACATGAGGAGTAGGGATTGCCATGCAACGGATGCACTAGATCTATGAATGCTCAACAAAAGAAAACTAGTGGGTGTGCATCCAACTTGCTTGCTCATGAAGACCTAGGGCATTTGAGGAAGCCCATCGTAGGAATATACAAGCCAAGTTCCATAATGAAAAATTCCCACTAGTATGAACAAGACAATATATGAGACTCACTATATGAAAAACATGGTGCTACTTTGAAGCACAAATATATGAGACTCACTACATGAAGAACAAGGTGCTACTTTGAAGCACAAGTGTGGTAAAAGGATAGTAACATTGTCCCTTCTCTCTTTTTCTCTCATTTTTTTATTTGTTTGGGCCTTTCTCTTTTTTTAATTGCCTCTTTTTTTCATACAGAGTCTCATCCCGACTTGTGGGGGAATCATAGTCTCCATCATCCTTTCCTCACTTCGGACATTGCTCTAATAATGATAATCATCACACTTTTATTTTTCTTACAACTCGATACTTAGAACAAAGTATGACTCTATATGAATGCCTCCGGCGGTGTACCGGGATGGTGCAATGAATCAAGAGTGACACGTATGGAAAATAATGCATGGTGGCTTTGCCACAAATACGATGTCAACTACAAGACCATGCAATGGCAATATGACAAAAGTAAAGTATGTCATGATGAACGGAATGGTGGAAAGTTGCATGGCAATATATCTCGGAATGGCTATGGAAATGCCATAATAGGTAGGTATGGTGGCTGTTTTGAGGAAGATATAAGGAGGTTTATGTGTGAAAGAGCGTATCATATCACGGGGTTTGGATGCACCGGCGAAGTTTGTACCAACTCTCAATGTGAGAAAGGGCATTGCACGGTACCGAAGAGGCTAGCAAATGCGGAAAGGTAAAAGTGCGTATAATCCATGGACTCAACATTAGTCAAAAAAACTCATATACGTATTGCAAAAATTTAGAAGCCATCAAAAATCATGTACTACGCACAATGCTCCTAGGGGGATAGATTGGTAGGAAAAGACCATCGCTCGTCCCCGACCGCCACTCATAAGGATGCACAAGCCAGGTACACTTCATGCTTCAAATTTGTTACACAACTTTACCCATACGTGCATGCTACGGGACTTGCAAACTTCACACACAAGTATTTCTCAAATTCACAACTACTCAACTAGCATGACTTTGATATTATTACCTCCATATCTCAAAACAATTATTAAGCATTAAATTTATCTTAGTATTCAATTCACTCAAAAGAAAGTTTCACATATCTTGAACACTAAGTATATTAACATTAAGCAAATTACCATGCTATTAATGACTCTCAAAATAATCTAAGTGAATCATGAGAGATCAAGTTTCTTTAAAACAAATCCACCATCGTGCTCTAAAAGATATAAGTGAAGCACTAGAGCAAATGACAAACTCAAAAGATATAAGTGAAGCACATACAATATTCTAACAAATTCCAATTTGTGTAAGGATCTCTCCCATTAAAGAATTTCAGATCTTGATACTTATTCAAACAGCAAGCAAAGCTAAAGAAAACTACATTGCAAGGATAGCACAACTCATGTGAAGAAGCAAAAACTTAGGCTCAACCGATACTAACTGATAGTTGTTGAAGAAGAAAGGTGGGATGCCTACCGGGGCATCCCCAAGCTTAGATGCTTGAGACTTCTTGAAATATTATATTGGGGTGCCTTGGGCATCCCCAAGCTTGATCTTTTGTGTCTCCTTAATTCCTCTCATATCATGGTTTCTCTTTTTATCAAAAGCTTCATCCACAACAAACTCAACAAGAACTCGTGAGATAGGTTAGTATAGACCAATGCAAAACCTTATCATATTCTACTGTAACAAATCACTAAAATTATTATTCAACATTTAATACTAAATGCCTCTGTATATTTAACACTTCTATCCTCAAATAGAATCATTAAACAAGCAAACATATGCAAACAATGCAACCATAACAGCAATCTGCCAAAACAGTACAGTCTGTAAAGAATGCAAGAGTATCAATACTTCCCTGACTCCAAAAATTATGAACTAAAATTCCCACTGTAATAAATTTATCATAGCTCAATATGCAAAAAGATTCAACATTATACCACTCTCTGACTTTTCTAGGGAATTTTTTCAACAGCGGTAAACTTTCTGTTTTCAAACAGCAACATGTATACTAGCAAAATAAGCATGGCAAAGGCTATCCTTGACTTTTTATTGAAACTAAAGATGCAAAACATTAATCTAAATAACAGCAAGCAAAAACTAACAAAAGAAATTGACGCTCCAAGCAAAACACATATCATGTGGCGAATAAAAATATAGCTCCAAGTAAAGTTACCGATGAACGAAGACGAAAGAGGGGATGCCTTACGGGGCATCCCCAAGCTTAGTTGCTTGGTTGTCCTTGAATATTACCTTGGGGTGCCTTGGGAATCCCCAAGCTGAGGCTCTTTCCACTCCTTATTCCATTGTCCATCAAATCTTTACCCAAAACTTGAAAACTTCAAACACACAAAACTCAAAACAAAACTCGTAAGCTCCGTTAGTATAAGAAAATAAAACCACCACTTAGGTACTGTAATGAACTCATTCTAAATTCATATTGGTGTAATATCTACTGTAATCCAACTTATCTATGGTTCATACCCTCCGATACTACTCATAGATTCATCAAAATAAGCAAACAACACATAGAAAACAGAATCTGTCAAAAACAGAACAGTCTGTAGTAATCTATATAAAACGTATACTTATGGAACCCCAAAAATTATGAAATAAATTGCTGGACCTGAGAAATTTGTCTATTAATCATCTGCAAAAATAATCAACCTAAAAGCACTCTCCAGTAAAAAATGGCAGCTAATCTCGTGAGCGCCAAAGTTTCTGTTTTTCACAGCAAGATCACATAAACTTCACCCAAGTCTTCCCAAAGGTTCTACTTGGCACTTTATTGAAACAAAAGCTATAAAACATGATTAATACAGTAGCATAATCATGTGGACACACAAAAACAGTAAGGATAAATATTGGGTTGTCTCCCAACAAGCGCTTTTCTTTAATGCCTTTTAGCTAGGCATGATGATGACAATGATGCTCACATAAAAGATAAGAATTGAAACATAACGGGAGCATCATGAAGCATATTACTAGCACATTTGAGACTAACCCACTTCCTATGCATAGGTATTTTTTGATCAAACAACTTATGATAACAATAATCAACTAGCATAGGAAGGTAACACAAGCATAGATTTAAGAATTTAAGCACATAGAGAGGAAACTTGACATTATTGCAATTCCTACAAGCATATGTTCCTCTCTCATAATAATTTTCAGTAGCATCATGAATGAATTCAACAATATAACCAGCACCTAAAGCATTCTTTTCATGATCTACAAGCATAGAAAATTTTCTACTCTCCACATAAGCAAACTTCTTCTTTATAGCATACATATCATCACAATAATCATCATAAATAGGAGGCATGCTTTCATCATAGTAAATTTGCTCATCAAAGCTTGGGGGACAAAAAATATCATCTCCATCAAACATAGCTTCCCCAAGCTTGTGGCTTTGCATATCATTAGCATCATGGATATTCAAGGAATTCATACTAACAACATTGCAATCATGCTCATCATTCAAAAATTTAGTTCCAAACATTCTATAGATTTCTTCTTCTAGCACTTGAGCACAATTATCCTTTCCATCATACTCACGAAAGATATTAAAAAGGTGAAGCGTATGAGACAAACTCAACTCCATTTTTTTTGTAGTTTTCTTTTATAAACTAGACTAGTGCTAAAACAAAAAACAAAAAGATTCAATTGCAAGATCTAAAGATATACCTTCACTTACCTAGCCTCACCGGCAACGGCGCCAGAAAATAGCTTGATGTCTACTACACAACCTTCTTCTTGTAGACGTTGTTGGGCCTGCAAGTGCACAGGTTTGTAGGACAGTAGCAAATTTCCCTCAAGTGGATGACCTAACTATCAATCCGCGAGAGGCGTAGGAGGAAGATGGTCTCTCTCAAACAACCCTGCAACCAAATAACAAAAAGTCTCTTGTGTCCCCAACACACCCAATACAATGGCAAATTGTATAGGTGCACTACTTCGGCGAAGAGATGGTGATACAAGTGCAATATGGATGGTAGATATAGGTTTTTGTAAACTGAAAATATAAAAACAGCAAGGTAACAAGTGGTAAAAGTGAGCGTAAACGGTATTGCAATGATAGGAAACAAGGCCTAGGGTTCATACTTGCACTAGTGTAAGTTCTCTCAACAATAATAACATAGATATAACATATTACAAGCCCTCAACATGCAACCAAGAGTCACTCCAAAGCCACCAATAGCGGAGAACAAACATAGAGATTATGGTCGGGTACGAAACCACCACAAAGCTATTCTTTTGGATCGATCTATAAAAGATTTCGTACTAGAATAACACCTTAAGATACAAATCAACCAAAACCCTAATGTCACATAGATACTCCATTGTCACCTCAAGTATCCGTGGGCATGATTATACGATATGCATCACACAATCTCAGATTCATCCAACCAACATAAAAGTACTTCAAAGAGTGCCCCAAAGTTTCTACCGGAGAGTCAAGAACGTGTGCCAACCCCTATGCATAGGTTCCCAAGTGTCACGAACCCCGCAAGTTGATCACCAAAACATACATCAAGTGGATCAATAGAATAACCCATTATCACTACGGTTATCCCACGCAAGACATACATCAAGTGTTCATAAAAGACTCAATCCAATAAGATAACTTCAAAAGGGGAAACTCAATTCATCACAAGAGAGTGGAGGGGGAGAAACATCATAAGATCCAACTACAATAGCAAAGCTCGCGATACATCAAGATCGTGCCATAGATGGAACACGAGAGAGAACACGAGAGAGAGAGAGAGAGATCAAATACATAGCTACTGGTACATACCCTCAGCCCCGAGGGTGAACTTCTCCCTCCTCGTCATGGATAGCACCGGGATGATGAAGATGGCCTCTGGTGATGGGATCCCCCTCTGGCAGGGTGCCGGAACGGGGTCCCAATTGGTTTTTGGTGGCTACAGAGGCTTGCGGCGGCGGAACTCCCGATCTATTTTCTGTTCTGGAAGTATTAGGGTACGTAGGTATATATGGGTGAAAGGGGTACGTCGGTGGACCTACAGGGGGCTCACGAGGTAGGGGGGCGCGCCCAGGGGGAGGGGCGCGCCCCCACCCTCGTGGGCAGCCCGGGGATCCCCTGACGTGCACTCCAAGCCCATCTGGTTGGTTTCCTTCCAAAATTAACTTCTCCAGTTGATTTCGTTCCGTTTTGACTCCGTCTGATATTCCTTTTCCTCGAAACACTGAAATAGGCATAAAACAACAAATCTGGGCTGGGCCTCCGGTTAATAGGTTAGTCCCAAAAATAATATAAAAGTGGATAATAAAGCCCAATATTGCCTAAAACAGTAGATAAAGTAGCATGGAGCAATCAAAAATTATAGATACGTTGGAGACGTATCAAGCATCCCCAAGCTTAATTCCTGCTCGTCCTCGAGTAGGTAAATGATAAATATGTTGAAGACGTAGCAAAATTGTAGATACGTTGGAGACGCAGGGCGTCGGGGGCGTCAATTGCCCCCGACCGGATCCATGCAGGAGGGGGGTTGAGGAGGTGGGCGACGGCAGGGCAGCGCTGGGCGGCGTCGGTGAGGTGGCGGCAGGGTCGGCGCGACGGCAAGCGACGCGCTTGTCAGGGGCGAGCACCCCCGATCCAGATCATGGAGGAGTGGGGGAAGTGGGGATCGGGTGGAGTTAGTGTTTGGGGAGTGGGGGTTATGGGGAGAGGTGGGCCAAGGGGGTTGGGCCAGCCTGGCGGCCTGCTAGGCCGTGGCCCAGTGGGGGATGCGCCTTTTTTATTTCCTTTTCTTTATATTTATTCTTTTTCTGTTTCTTTCAAATTTTAATTTACTTCCATTTATAAAATGTGAGAACAACAACTAAATTTAGTATGCTAAATATACCACTACCACCTAATTTTGGACAACTAAATAAAAGAGTTTAATATTTTATTAATTGAAAAAGGTATTCAATTAAATGTTTTGTTGTTGTTTTAATTATTTTGATGACCTTAAACACTTTTTTTTAACAATGTGGTTTCTTCACCAATGTTAATCAAAATTTAATTACTACAACTTGAACATTTTTGTTTTGATATTTGAAAACTTCCATTGTTTGACTTTATTTCAAATTTGAATTTTGGACTAATTTGAATCAACATGGGACTTAGCAATAGTAGAAGTGGTGACTTGCCATCATTAGCAGGGGATTACTGTAGCTTGATTATCCGGGTGTCACTATTCTCCTCCACTACAAGAAATCTCGTCCCGATATTTAAGAGGGGGACTAAGGGGGAAAGGTCTGGTTACGAAATTCTAACGAATCTTCTCGGTCTTGGTTGCTCTTCTCGAAGTGGTCGATCCATTACATTTATGTCTTCATTTTTCTGCTTCAGATCCTCATGATGAAGTCGACATTCTTCCTTCGGGTACTCCACATACTTACGAAAGAATAAAGGGGGTAGTCCGGGAGAACGAACCTCTTTGACTATCTGGTCGAAAACAATGGGGAAGGTAGCAGAAAGTAACTCTCGAATTGCAACTTAAGAAAATATCAAGAGGAAAGTAAGGAGGTATCATGGGAAGTTTTGAGCGGGGAAGCAATCGTTCGATGCCTGATACAGGGCGTGAAAGGAGTTCAAAGCAACATGAATAAGTATTGTGTATGATACTAGAGTTTATGATCTCTCAGACGGTGGCTCGTGAATCCCATAGGAGGCCACATGCGAGGAATAACATTTGGGAGCAGGGGTGTACAAGAGAGTAAGGTTTCGATCATGTGGAACTATGGGTTATGGGCCCACCATGTGGGTTAAAAGTAGGAAGGGTGGTGACATCTTGCACGATCATGTAAGCAAGGCATGTCAGAGGATAGCCTGTTAGTTATGTTGGAAACAACATTGGTACCAAGGGCGAGGTACGAAAAGAACCATTTTCCTGCTCGTTGAAAGAGGTGGACCAATAGGCAAGGTTCTCGTCCATTAGTGGTCACTGGAGTGTCATCAACAGTACTGACAAGGTCTTACTAACAGAGTGGTACAACAAGGTGCTTACCTAAGTAAGGAATTATCACTGCTCAGTTAAGTCAGATTACAAGAAAGGTTAAACAAAACAATGGAAAGGAAAATGTGTTCAAAAACATTTTTCAAAGGTATATCCTTCCCAAGGACAAGCAGAGCATTATATCCATGACATGATATAATGTAGAAAACCCTATAGGTAAGAGGAGAGAAATTTCATGACATTACCCATACAACGGTGTTTCGATAATTGAGTAAGAAACATTTAGCATTGGGCTTCGAATGTTTTTGTTGAAATTCGGAGTACCACAGACATGCTTTGAGATGGCATTGACAAGGTCTTCAAGCAAAGGTGAGACCTTGGATACACGAAGGATTCATTAGGAACAACTTGCAGAATAAGTCTTACCATTTCCTCATGGAAGAATGGATAACCTTGCAAAAAGGAAACTATAACAATAGGGCCTCTGGGCAGAGGTGCTAGGCATGACATCACCTTATCAGGTCATATAAACACAATTGCCATAAATCTTGGAAATATGTTCCAACTATCATATCTGGCCGAGATTTAGATCTGATCGGTGTTAGGATACCTAAGACTCAAGATGCCTGACAAGAAAAGGTGCCACACAAATTGACGAGATGACATTGTAGATTCTTAGGAAATGAACTATGGAACGAGTTCCGAAACAAGAGTTCCTCATTAAACCAAGGAGAGGATGAGGAGGTGGTTGATGGACTCAGCTACAATTCATCGAGCTTTCCAAAAAGATGGATTTACACAATTATGTGAACCAGGAGATACCAT
This sequence comes from Triticum dicoccoides, assembly GCF_002162155.2. Lineage (NCBI taxonomy): Eukaryota > Viridiplantae > Streptophyta > Magnoliopsida > Poales > Poaceae > Triticum > Triticum dicoccoides. The sequence goes on from NC_041385.1 coordinate 257,622,612, forward strand.
TTGCCAGATCAAATGATATAGTGATGTATGCTCGAGGAAAACATACACAAATATACATTGGTTGAAAGGTGTACCCGAAATATGGGCTAGGTAGAAAGATCAATGTTAGAATGGTGACTAAATAATCAATACCCAAAGAATGAAACTATCATTCATTAACTTATAAGCAATAGGGTTGCTAGAAGTTTCTAATTTTACACATCACAGTCCATTTGTAGGTATTCCTGTTAGGAACAGCACGAGGACCAAGAACTGAATGTAGGCGATGAGATGTATCTCTTGTATCAAGAATTCATATAAGAGGTGGTGAAATTCTCACAACATTCTTGATATATAAGATGGAAATAAGATAAGTTGGATAGCTAGGAACTCAAGGTACAACCTTAACACGAACAAGTTTGTGTCAGAAAGAAGGCAAGGAAGTAGTCGATGACAACACAAATTATCGAAGGATAAGGATGGTAAGCCCCATAGGGAATTCGATTGATATCCTAGAAGGAGTGAAAATGTTGATGATGATTGAGGGAGTCCTGGATTTGGGGGTATCCGGACAGCCGGACTATATACTTTGTCCGGACTATTGGAGCGTGAAAATACAAGACTCAAGACTCCGTCCCGTGTCCGGATGGGACTCTCCTTTGCGTGGAAGACAAGCTTGGCGATCCGGATATTATATTTCCTTCTTTGTAACCGACTCCATGTAAACCCTAGCCATCTCCGTTGTCTATATAAACTCCTTAGAGACAGAATCATAATCATCATAGGCTAGCTTCTAGGGTTTAGCCTCTACGATCTCGTGGTAGGTCAACTCTTGTAATACCCATATCATCAATATCAATCAAGCAGGAAGTAGGGTTTTACCTCCGTCGAGAGGGCCCGAAACTGGGTAAACATCATGTCCCCTGCCTCCTGTTACCATCAGCCTTAGACGCACAGATCGGGACCCCCTACCCGAGATCCGCCGGTTTTGACACCAACATTGGTGCTTTCATTGAGAGTTCCTCTGTGTTGTCGCGGCAAGGCTCGATGGCCCGTCTCGTTGTCAAAGACAATATCACCTCCGGGGGAGCGCTGGCTGTAGGCCGAACTCTCCGACTAGGCGGCTTCGTCATGGCCGCCCAATCGGCTGTCGTGCCGACGATGACCTCTCAGGTCATCATGAATAGCCTCCACGTCCATTCGGAACTCGCCGAACAGATGAATCCAATGGAGCTCTCCTCTCTTAATGAGCTCTTGGATCGCATCGCTGCTTTGGGAGTCGCCACAGACTATGACCGGATTGGGCTCAAACCCGATCAAAGGGATATTAAATCCCCGCCGGTCACCCACGAGATAGCGGTAGTGGAGGAGCCACATACGGATTGTCCCTCTATTTTCAGGACGAATTATGTCTGGATCACCGAGCTCCCTGAGCCGGACACCCGCTCAAGGGAAGAAGCGACCCAGGCCCCGGACTTAGAATCAGGTATTGGGCCGGAAAAATTGGGCAGCACCCCGAACCCCGAGCTGTCAAGCCCGGGAGCTCCCCTGCCCCAGGGCATCAGATCGGATCAGAACCCAGATTCAGCTACACCCACCCACCCAGACTTAAACCATCTCTCCCATATCAGACAAGAGCCCCAAGAGACAGTACATCGCTACTGGGCCAGATTCCTCCTTGTGCTAAACAAGGTCAAGGACTGTCGTGAGCAAGACGCAGTCTCACTTTTTTGCAAAAACTGCATGAACAAAGGAATCCTTAATGCTATAAGTCGCCGTGACATAGTACACTTTGCTGACTTGGCAGCCATAGTACAGAAATACTATGCGATGAAAAGCGCCTAGAAAACCCAAACATAATTTTGGGATAGTCCGGCTCTCACTAAAACCTTTGTCTGAGCTAAACGGGCGAACTCTCGTAAGTCGGCCGATCTAATCACCAAGAAACCAAAGCCCACCCTAGGGCATGGAACCGTTTTGGAAGAATGGCTCGATGGGCCATGTAAACTCCACAGCACGCCGGATACAATACCAACACATAGCCTTAGAGCATCTTGGATACTCCGGCAGGTAGCAAAAAGTGGCGAGGATCTTCTTGTAAGCCATAAAGCAGAACAACATCGCGCCAAAGAAAACAATACGGTACTAACAGTCTTCAAGACTTTCACCTCGCGCAAGCGAGCTCATCGAAGCTCCGCTAAAATCTGCCATGTGGCAAAAATAAATCTGTGGAACAACACTGCCATAACTTTCAATGCCAGTCATGAACCTCAATTCCAGACAGTCCGAGCACCAGCCGCTTTGGTCCTTAGCCCAATCATGGACGGATTTCGGCTCACTAAAGTACTCATGGACGGCGGAAGCGGATTAAACTTGATCTACGAAGAAACACTCAACAAGATGGAAATTGATAAAAGCCGCATAGAGCAAAGCGGCACAAGCTTCACGGGAATCATCCCTAGTCGGGAAGCACAGTGTGCAGGAAAAATCACACTCGATGTGGTATTCGGCACTCCGGAGAATTACAGGTCTGAAGAAATCACATTCCAAGTGGCTCCTTTCACCAGCGGATACCACGCCCTTTTAGGGTGGGACGTGTTCACAAGCTTTCAAGCTATACCCCATTACGGGTACATGAAGCTTAAAATGCCCGGACCCAATGGAATCATCACTCTAGCCAGTGATCCGGATGTCGCACTTCGCGCCGAAAACAAAACCATAGCACTAGCCCTTGAAGCATTATCCGAAGCTCTAGCAGCTGAAGAACTAACAACGCTGCGTGCCACCATGGACAGAGACGATGTAATACTCGACAAGCGACCCAAGTCCACCTCATTCAAACCCGCAGACGAGATAGTGAAATTCCAGGTCCACCCAACGGACCCCACGAAGACAGCTTCCATTGGGACACAGTTGAGCCCCATAATGGACGCCGCACTACGAGAATTCCTACGCGAGAACTGGGACATCTTTGCCTGGCACCCTTCGGACATGCCGGGCATCCCACGCAGACTGGCCGAACACAGCCTCAATATACCGAAAGGATACAAGCCTGTCAAACAGACTCTTAGGCGCTTCTCAGAGCCCAAGCGGCAATCCATGGGGGAAGTGCTAGCCAAGCTACTCGAGGCCGGATTCATCAGAGATATCAAGCATCCGGATTGGCTGGCAAATCTGGTAATGGTACCAAAGAAGGACAAATCCCGGCGCCTATGCGTTGACTTCAAAGACCTCAACAAGGCTTGCCCCAAGGACCCCTTCCCCTTCCCTTGCATCGACCAAATCATCGACGCCACCGCAGGACACGACTCACTGTGTTTTCTCGACGCATACTCTGGATACCATCAAATAAAGATGGCAGAGTCCGGCCAAGCTGCAACGGCTTTCATAACGCCATATGGTCCTTTCTGCTTCAACACTATGCCTTTCGGGCTTAAAAATGCCGGCGCAACCTATCAACGCATGATTCAAACATGCCTGGAAAAGCAAATCGACAAGATAGTGGAGGCATATGTGGACGACGTGGTCATAAAAACAAGACACGTCGAAACCCTAATAGACGACTTGAGGCTTACGTTCGATAACCTCCGAACATACGACATCGAGCTAAACCCAGAAAAATGTGTTTTCGGCGTGCCCTCTGGGAAGCTGCTCGGCTTCATTGTTTCCAATAGAGGAATTGAGGCGAATCCGGCAAAAATCTGAGCTCTGTCGCAGTTGGCTATACCAACAGACCTCAAGCATATCCAGAAACTAGCTGGATGCGTGGCTGCCTTAAGCCGCTTTATCTCCCAGTTAGGAGAAAAGGCACTGCCTCTTTACCGCCTTCTTCGGCGCACCGAACACTTCGTGTGGACGGATGCGGCCGCGGCCGGACTGGACGAAATAAAGACCTTACTGGACAGTAATCCAGTCCTAACAGTGCCAAATACTGGCGAACCCATGCTATTGTACATAGCTACAACACATCAAGTTGTAAGTGCAGTGCTCGTCGTCGAACGAGGGGCTGACGGATACAAATTCCCGCTCCGGAAGCCGGTATATTACGTATCCACGGTCCTCACCCCATGCAAATCCCGATACCCACACTATCAAAAGATAGCACACGTGGTCTTCATGGCATCCCCGAAGCTAAGGCACTACTTTCAAGAGTGTTCGATTACGGTGGCCTCCGAAGTACCACTCAACGACATAATAAATAACCGCGATGCTACAGGCTGGATTGCTAAATGGGCCATTGAGCTCCTTCCGTTCGACATAACATACAAACCACAGCGGGCCATCAAGTCGCAAGTACTGGCTGACTTTGTCGCCGAATGGACAGAAGCCGAACTCCCTAAAGAGTACGACGCGTACTCTAACTGGATCATGCATTTCGACGGCTCTAAAATGCTGGCTGGATTGGGAGCAGGTGTAGTCCTGACGTCTCCCACCGGAGACACGGTCCAATATGTACTCCAAATATTATACAGGGACTCCAACAATGCAGCCGAGTACGAGGCTCTGTTGCACAGTCTTCGGATGGCAGTCTCTATGGGCATTCAACGCCTGGAGGTGCGCGGGGATTCAAACCTCGCAATATCACAAATAAACAGAGACTTTGATGCCAAGGATCCGAAAATGGCGGCCTACCGTAATGCCGTCCTCAAAATGTCAGCTCGGTTCAAGGGGCTCGAATTCCACTATGTGGCTCGAGAAAACAATCAAGAGGCGGACATCCTCGCACGCATTAGCGCTAAACGCGACCCTGTCCCACCTAACATATTCCTAGAAAGGCTGTTCAAGCCATCCGTGGTATGGGAAAGGGAGTCCGGCAACACTAGCATGGATCCGAATACACCCCAAGATTCTGAACCATCAGACATAATCGGAGGCTCCACCACCGAAATAACACCTTTGGCCCACGAAATCATGACGGTAGTCGCCTCATGGACTGAGCCTTTGCTGGCCTACCTAAATAGGCAGGAGCTCCCCGAGGACCAAAATGAAGTGTGTAGCATCGTGTGGCGTTCTAAAGCTTACAAAGTCCATGAAGGGGAACTCTATAAGAAAAGTGCGACTGGAGTGCTCCAAAGGTGCATCTCCGAAGAGGAAGGGCGACAGCTCTTGGCTGAAATCCATGCCGGACTTGGTGGACACCATGCTGCGGCTCGGGCCCTTGTCAGCAAGGCCTTCCGCATAGGCTTTTATTGGCCCATGGCCCGAGCAGACGCACAGGACCTTGTCCAACACTGCGTCGGTGGCCAGCTCTTTGCCAATCAGAGCCACATGCCCCCTACCGCTCTCTAAACAATCCCCATCACTTGGCCCATCGTGGTCTGGGGGCTGGATATGGTCGGACCCCTTAAGGGGGGAAGCCACAAGAAAAAAATACTTAATTGTCATGGTAGAGAAGTTCACCAAATGGATAGAAGCCAAACCAGTCAAAACGGCCGAATCCGGACCAGTGATAGACTTCATATCCGGGGTTGTACACCGATACGGCGTCCCCCACAACATCATCACTGACAATGGTTCAAACTTCACAGCCGATGAAATAAAAACTTGGTGCAGCAACATGGGCATTAAGCTCGATTACGCCTCTGTCTACCATCCCCAAACAAACGGCCAGGTCGAACATGCCAACGGTCTCATCATGAGCGGCATCAAACCCAGACTAGTGCGATACTTGACAGAATCGGACACGCACTGGGTCGAGAGCTCGACTCCATACTCTGGGGACTACGGACCACGCCGAATCGCACCACCGGATACACACCATTTTTTATGGTGTACGGCGCAGAAGCAGTACTACCCTGCGACATAATACATGATTCGCCTCGTGTGCGCATGTACGAAGAGAAGGAAGCCGAGTTAGATCGGCAGGACAACTTAGATGCCCTGGAGGAGGAGTGCGATGTCGCAAAAGCCCGTTCCGCATTCTATCAGTAGCAGGCTCGACGGTACCAAAGCAGAGAAGTGCGGGCCAAAACTTATAATATTGGCGAACTCGTTTTACGCCTACCGGAGAAGAAGAAGGACAAGCTCAAACCTAAGTGGGAGGGTCCCTTCATTATCGATAAAGTTCTCACCGGAGGAGTGTACCGACTACGTAATGCATCCGATAACAGACTCGAGCCGAACCCATGGAACGCGGCCAGACTCCGGAGATTCTACGCCTAGTGCCGAACTCAGTGTTCGTCTCCTTACCCCCTCCTTTTTAATTATGTTCCCTCCTTGTTCCTTTCTCGACCTTTTTCCTCTTCACACAAAGTACTCAATACAGTGCGGACGCTCGGATCACTCTGGCCGCACTATGTGTGTAAGCCATACCTAGGGGCTTCCTATACGGAAGCTAAATATAATTACTTGAATGGCTTTTTACCCATCACATATGTGTTCTTTTTCCATATGTGCCTTTTCTTCACCATTATATGCATCGATATGACTTAAGATGTGGCCATGCTGGGTTGCCTGGCTCTTGTGTTTATGCCCTACGTTCCCGTTAATTCGGCTAGGGCATAAGGGGAGCACCTCTGCGATTGTTACTGCCGGTTCAGACGGATGTGTACCTCAGACTGGGTGAAGCCGAAAGCTAGCGTTCTTAAGGGAATATTCAGTCGGTGAGCAAAAGATGTTCCTTTCATTTATTATAACGTAAATCCCCAGAAGTTTTGTATCCTGCGTCCTTGTTCGCAGTCCGGACATGTACATCGTTGCATGCGTACCCAGGGAAAGGAACCCCTAACGGAACTATTCTCCCTGGAAGATATTTCTTACTATACATGTATTATAACATAACTAGTTGGGTACTTGTCTGTTCAAGCACTTATGACCCCTACGCCTGGTTTCCACGCATACCCCGGTTCTGTATAACTGAGAGGGTATTCGGATACACCCCGGACTGTCGTATCCAGGGGCTGAAGCGAAAAGGTCCACCATGACAAATGATTTTAATCCGGCTAGGGACTACTTATGTCCATTGAATCACACAGTCACTTGGACTGACTATATTCCTCCTCTATACCATCCAACAGGCTATCTAGTTTACAATCCTGTTGGGAATATTTTTTGGCTAATGCTACCTGGTCGTACACCAGACTAACGAGAATTTCTTGCCCATCTGGCCCTGCCGGTCCAACTTTGGCCATATGGTTCGGGTCAAGTTTGGTGTAGCGCGTCTTCACCATGGCCCAGGCTTCTCTTGCACCTTGTTGGCATGCCGACATCTTCCACAATCGGAAGCGCCGCCATGCTCCTTGGAGCACATCAACAAGCTCCCCCATGCATTTTGGCAAGGAGGTGGATGGACACAAGGCTTGGGAAATGCCCTGCATCACCTGCCGAGCTCGCTCGTGCAGCTGCGAGAGGTCTTGCAGCAAATTGCCTGCAGACGCGGGCATCTCCTCTTCAGGGTGGCCCGTCAACATACCTACAAATAAACTTCTTTCAATATGCTTCCTCGCCGAGATGTACTACAGTTTGTCTAGGCACTTACCATAAATGCCGTGACGAAGCCTTTTGTTCTCCCTCACGGAGTCCGCCAGCTGAGCGCGAACATCTTTTATTTCGACGTCCAGCCGGACATTGGCATCCTGAAGATTGTTCTTCTCCTGCCTAACTTGCATAAGAACATGCTCGCTAGCTTTTAGCTGCCTTTCGAGATGCGACTCGTTATCTCTTACGATCTCTGGATTCACCACGGGATCGTCTGCAGAATTTTTTGTTAGATTTATCATACAAGCCACTTACTAACTGGTACATCTCTGAACAATTGAGACAAATGTTACCAGATGAGGCCTTCTAGGATTCCTCTAACTTGGCAACCGTGGCCCTTAGCCGAGGCTTACACTCCTCTAGCTCTCGAGACAATTGCTCATTCTTATCTACAAGGACCTCTGCATAAATTGATCCTTAAAACAGTTGTTCCAACCGTTTCAAGTCTCAGGGGCTACTGCTATACATGCTTATCAAATTTTCTTACCCATATATCTTTAGCATACTGGTCCGTCGCTCGGGCAAGCCCGCCTTTAGCAGCTCGGATGCATGCGTCTCCCGAATTGAAAGCATTAAATGCCGCTTCGGAAAAGATGTTGTTGCGAAGTACGACCCGTAGGTGCCGGTGATTCATGGCACTCTCCACTTCGGAATTCGTGGCGGAAAGCATATCCGCATCCTCTGTCGGAGGACAATGCGGCATCGGCCCCGCGTCCGCCTCCTCTCTTGAAGCCGGTTCTGGAATCCGGCTGGTGGAGGCGTGATTGGCAGGATCTCCGGATATAGTCCGACTACTCCTCTTTCTGCCAGGACACGAAGGACGCTGTAACATTTCAAACACAATCATTACAGAGCAGGTTTTTACCATACCTCTGTAGCGGCATTTCGGCCCTAGCCGCCTTCCTCTTAAGCCTGCCCGATCCGGACACCCTTTGCCGACGAGTCCCCAGGGGCTCGGCGCCGCGCCCTGACCGTCATCTCTACAAAAATATGACACTTCAGGCATAAGGCATGGCATCATAAAGGAGTCCTCTTCGGAAGATAGGGTTTTTGGCTTGGCTTACACGCGACGTAGGTAGCAGTCCGGGATAGTCGGCGATAATAGCCACTGAGGCGCCAGCGCAGCTCGCCTGATAAAATATCCCATTGACAAGCTCCACAGTAATATCCAGATCTTCTTCGAGTCCTGGATAGAAGGCCCTTCCGGGGTCCTCTTGCTGCGGGGAGGGGCTGGCGATTCCTTCTATGGCCCTCCGTAGTTCCTGCTCGAAAATATCAAGGTAAATAATCTTGACGAAGAACGCCAGAATGAGTAAAGCGGGGGAAAGAGTGGCGACTTACCCAGCTTGGGGGGTTGTACAAAGAAAACCCATCCCGCGGTTTAATGTGAAGGAATTCTTCCTCTTCTCCTTTATACAAGTCAGACAATATCCTCGCCAGAGCAGTGGCGGAGTCCGGACCCTTACGACCATAGCGGGTGGCATCATCTTCCCTGTGGTAGTGCCACATGGGCTTCCCCCCGATATTGAAGTGGCTGCACTCCCCGCATAATACCTATTTCCATAACCTCGACTATCGTCAGCCCAGATTTGGCCAGTAACTTTATCCTGCTCATCAGGAAGTGTACTTCTCTGGTATCCTCCTCTTGGGGGCCCCGAGGGCGCCAGCTTTGACGTGCGTTCGGCGGAGCATTACTGAACTTAGGGGGACCTTTCCGGACTGGATCCGGAAGGGGAACATCGTCGACATAAAACCACTCCGAAGGCCAGTTCTCCGGTGCCTTCTTGGGAGTGTCGGATAGGTACCCGGTCTCGGCGATGCGCCATACTTCGGCTCTGCCCACTTGACATAGGGATTCCCCTGGTTGCGAGGGACAAGGCAGAACAACTTCTTCCATAACTCAAAGTGAGCCTCGTAGCCTAGAAATAGCTCACAAAGGGCAACGTACCCTGCTATGTGCAACACGGAGGCGGGCGTGAAGTTGTGCAACTGGAGGCCGTAGACTTCCAAGAGCCCGCGAAGAAATGGGTGGATAGGAAACCCGACGCCCCTTAGCAGATGAGTGATGAGACATACTCGCTCCTCCGGAGATGGATTAGGAGATCCCTCCGCTTGCTCCCCGCCATTATAGGTGGCAAGTCCGGCTCGGACGGGGACCATGAACGCCGGTGGGAGAAACCCTTGGGTCTGTAACTCTATCAAACGGCTGTGAGGAACTGAACACTCTTCCTAGTCACCCGTCTTGGAGCAAGGGGAGCGAGAAGAAGGGTTGCGGCGACCGGCCATGTTGGAATGATTTTTCTGGAGCACTCTGTTGGATGATTGCTCGAGGGAAGAGGGTAAGGTTTGGATCTGAGAATCCCCGTCTCTTCAAATAGACGGTTAGCCTGCCGGACCGGGGGTGGCAAATGCAAAAATGCCTCGGCTCCTCGCATTGGCTCGACACGTGGAGATGGTCATTATTGAGTCACAGAAGCTGAGGAATACAACATTGATGGGAAGCCGGACACTGTTCGTTGCAACAGGTACTTTGGAGTATTCGGAGATGGAACCCGCCTTGCAATGCCGAAGACAAACTGCGCGCCAGACTCATTGTCATCGAAGCCTGGTTCAGGGGCTACCGAGGGAGTCCTGGATTAGGGGGTATCCGGACAGCCGGACTATATACTTTGCCCGGGCTATTGGAGCGTGAAGATACAAGACTCAAGACTCCGTCTCGTGTCCGTATGGGACTCTCCTTTGCGTGGAAGACAAGCTTGGCGATCCGGATATTATATTTCCTTCTTTGTAACCGACTGCATGTAAACCCTAGCCCTCTCCGATGTCTATATAAACCGGAGAGTTTAGTCCTTAGAGAAAGAATCATAATCATCATAGGCTAGCTTCTAGGGTTTAGCCTCTACGATCTCGTGGTAGATCGACTCTTGTAATACCCATATCATCAATATCAATCAAGCAAGAAGTAGGGTTTTACCTCCGTCGAGAGGGCCCGAACTTGGGTAAACATCATGTCCCCTGCCTCCTGTTACCATCAGCCTTAGACGCACAGATCGGGACCCCCTACCCGAGATCCACCGGTTTTGACACCGACAATGATCATGACAAATTTTGTCGTGAGGCTCCATGAAGAAGTAATCGGACAACGACTGCATCAAACAAAAGGACTGATGCAGGGATAGATTATTGGATCCATGGATACGACACCAACTCGGAACCAAGCTTATTGTTCGAGGTGGAATGGTAAGACGAGGGAATTGACGTAAGCTTAGCTCATCATCGAAGGTTGTGCTTCAGGAATAAGGACAATGTAGGACAGTTAAAATTAGCACGATAATAATGTAGCCAATCAGGCTAGAAATGACATGATGGAGTATTAAACTTCTCAACAACAAAGTACTAGGAGTACCGGATCATAGTGTTCATTCGATTCACTATGCGGTGTTCTCGGTGGACGACAACCCAGAACTTGTGGAGCGACTATGATAGGAAAAGGGTACTACTTCACCAAAATTTCAAAAAGGTAGGGCAATAGCATGATATCCTTGAGATACCAGGGGTAAACTCAAAAGTAGGACAGAAGAAAGGTTGGACAGGGGTATTTGATCTGCAGAATACAAGTACTTTAACTTGTTCAAGAAATATAATCAAAGGAGAACAATCATAGTCAGAACCACGGTTTGCAAAGGACCAACATAAATACCAAATGAACTGATAACAAGGGAATTATTATTATTACAAGAAGCTTCCATGATAAGATCTACATCGTGTCCATGGGCATGAACATAAATGTTCTAGGTCGACCCCCACTGTCGGTGTCAAAACCGGCGGATCTCGGGTAGGGGGTCCCGAACTGTGAGTCTAAGGTCGATGGTAACACGAGACGGGAGACACGATGTTTACCCAGGTTCGGGCCCTCTCTATGGAGGTAAATACCCTACTTCCTGCTTGATTGATCTTGATGAATATGAGTATAACAAGAGTTGATCTACCACGAGATTGTAATGGCCAAACCCTAGAAGTCTAGACTATGGATCATGATTGTCCCATGTGGACTAAACCCTTAGGTTTATATAGACACCGGAGGGGACTAGGGTTACACAAAGTCGGTTATAGAGAAAGGAATCTACATATCCGAATCGCCAAGCTTGCCTTCCACACAAAGGAGAGTCCCATCCGGACACGAGAAGAAGTCTACTGTCTTGTATCCTCATAGCCCAACAGTCCAGCCGTCCAAGGACCCCTTAATCCAGGACTCCCTCAGTAGTCCCTAAACCAGGCTTCAATGACGGTGAGTCCGGCCCGCAGATTGTCTTCGGCATTGCAAGGCGGGTTCCTCCTCTGAATACTTCAAAGTAGACTTTGAACACAAGAATCGTGTTCGGCTCTGCAAAACAAGTACCACACACAACCGTAGAGAGTATAATATTTCACGAGTCCAATCCGCTAACAACTTTTTGTAGCGTGACATCACATCACTGCCCGGCCATTATTCGAACCGTTTTTTAGCCCGCCGCTACATATTTCGAGGTGCGGTTTCATTGTCACGTCTTGTCAAAGCAGAGGTTGTGTCCCCTTATTGTGGGATTCTCATCAATACGGGCATGGGTAACCCAACCGTGCCATACACATGGCCCTTGGGGAATAGATGAGTTTTTAAGGCGAGTGGGAAGGCGCACAATTTTTACTACCTTTATAAAGGGATAAGGGTTCACCCCTCTTTCACCCACGCCTTCTCCTTCCTCTGTCCATCCATTCTCGAGCTCCAACGCCCAAGCTTTCACCTTTTCCGTCCAAAAAAGCACTCCAACCATGTTCGGATCCGGAGAAGGAGGCAAGTGGATGGCCTCCTCTGTCAAGGAGAAGGACATCACGAGCTCTTGGAGGCCGGGTACCTGGCCAAGGAAATCTCCCATCGGCTTCTGGCCAAGGGACAGATCGTCCCTACCCCAGAGCCCCAGGAGAGGGTGGTGTTCGTCTCACAGTTTGTCCACGGGCTAGGATTCCCTCTCCACCCGTTTGTCCGTGGATTCATGTTCTATTACGGGCTGGACTTCCACGATCTGGCCCCCAACTTCATCCTCAACATATTGGCATTTATTGTCATGTGCGAGGCCTTCCTCCGCATCCCACCTCACTTTGGACTATGGCTGAAGACCTTCAATGTGAAGCCAAAGGTGGTGAGCGATCAGCAAGCAGAGTGCAGAGGCGCCATGGTGAGCAAGATGCCCAATGTCACCTAGACTGAAGGCTCCTTCATGGACACTGTTAAAGGGTGGCAGTCGGGGTGGTTCTACATCACAGAGCGGCGCGGCACCAACTGGGCAGTAGCTCCCGCATTCTGGTCCGGAGTCCCGATGCGGCTCACCTCCTGGCAAGAGAAAGGCCTGACCTGGTCTTCTTCGGACGAGCTGATGGCGCTCCAGACGCGCGTTCAGAACATGATAAACAAGAGAATCAAGCTCGTCAACATGATCCAGGTGATGCTTGTTCACCGGAGCCTTCCGTGCCAACGCCGGACTTGCCATCTATGGGAGTTTGATCCGGCCAAGCACCAGACCCTACTGGAGCTCTTCGACACAACGCACGAAGACATCTGGAAGGTGCTCTTCAAGGCCAACGAGGCGCTGCCGCCCATGACCGAGGATCGTGGGCATGACTTAACTCACCCTGCTAATTCGGTAAGTTCTTTCATGTTTTCAAGGTATACCCTTTACTTGCATATTCGAGGAAGGCATCTAAGCCTCCCTATCAATTTTTTCATACCTGGATAGAGATGGCGGAGTGGATTAACTGTCCGGCTCCACTACCCGAAGAACCAGCAATCCCGCTACTGACGAAGATGCTGGTTCCGGCGCCTTATCAGTTGCCGGAGAGGAAGGCCAAGGGGACCAGAGGTGGTCCTCGTCGCAAAGGCAATTCGGACATGACGTCCGAAGAAGTCGAGGCTCACTCCTCCGCCACC